>NC_056736.1:110813387-110850887 GCF_019279795.1 Protopterus annectens | reverse complement strand
CATTTGAACATTATAAATACAATGCAACAGATAATATATGAAAACAGTTGTGAAATCAACTCTCCAATAATATTAGTTATCTAATTTCCAACATATTTAAAATAAGTTTAATTTATTAAATTCTCGGATTTTGTTTGTTTGTACTGAACTTATATGTTTATCTTTCTCATCTTTGGTTACTACAGAAAATCCATGATCCATTACCAGTTCTGTTGCAGTACTTGCACATGTCATGACATCACAGACCTCTTCATTTTTCCCGTTGTTTCTTTGTTGGAATTCCTTTAAGAACTAATGCATTCACATGTACATATCTGATCTGTTAATGTTACAGACAGAGTGTTAACTTTCAGGATGAAGACTTTGTTATTAAAGGTTATTTTCATTGAAATATCATCCACTATTAGATATTTCCTTAATTTCTGTAATATTACCTTCTTTATAAATTGACATTCAGCTTTAAAAGATTAGCTGCATTTATCATAGAAGGTTATCCAGTTTTATGACATAAATAAGAAAATGCATACTTTAATATACAGCCATGACCCTTTTTACTCTTTACATGTTCATAATGTACAGTTTCCCTTGGTTCAGATGGAAGTAAATGACATTAAGAAGCTCCGCCTCACTTGTACAAAATGATTGCACTGCACCCTGTAATGAGGAAACATGGATTGTGAAGCATTGGAAGTAATTATCATTGTGACATGTTTCAATGAGTCGCATTGAACTAATAAAGGAGGGACACAAGTGCTAATGATACAGGAATTGACAACAGTAATTACAACTTAAGAAACAGAAGCAAAGCAACGAATAATGACTAATAGACTAATAGACTAATAGACTTATAAGGGCAAGAAATCATACAATAAAAACTACTATGCCAAAAGGGAATGCTAAATAACCTTATTGTAAACTTAGTTCTGAATGCAGGATAACACTGAAATATTACAAATAATGAAAAATAAAAGAGAATATGGATCTGCAGTTCCAGAGTAATGCCCATTAACTAGTATTGACAATTGTGAGTCAGAAGGGTGTAAGTATAAATCAGTCAAGTCATGTATAATGCATCAAGATTATTTTTCAGACCATGGAGGAGTGAAAAGGATTCACGGATAATCTAAAGAAAATCTAATGAGCTTGGTAGCTTGCAAAATTCTAATAACAGAAATTAACCAAAGTTTCTTAAGTATTATCCACTGTTATGCATTAACCATTCCATACTGTACTAGATTTTACTTAATAATATTGTATTTGGCAGTAGAAACCATAAGAACACACATCTAGCATTAGTGAAATGAAGGTAGTTTCACTTCCCTAGTAACAGCAATAAGCACATTTTAAGATGCCTGTGTCTGAAAACTACTTTGGTTAACCAGTATTTCTCTTGTGAATGAATGAAGCATATCTTGAAAGGGTTGCTTTAAGAGACTTCTCCAATTTTTTGCAAGTTTTGAACTTGTATTTCTGCAGCCAGTCAGCTGCAAAGATCATTGCTTAGGATACTATTTGGAGAACACACACAGTGTTAGTTTGAAAACAAATTAATTTTCATTTTTATATAAGCAATGTCATATGTGTGCACATCACAGTAGTCTCAAGTGAATGTATTTTCTAAAAATGATTCTGCAAACAGCACCAGTGCTCAGCCAAAGGCGTTGCCATTTTGCTTATATGTTGTAGTGTGTAATAAAGTAGATGATGTGCTGCCATATGGATGCAATTAAACATTTCATCAGCTGAATGTCAAAAGTAGCACCCTCCTCTCAGCTATCTGATAAACAAATCTTGCATACCACTCAAGTAGGTACTTAACACAGCTGTGGCAAGCACCAGTACTGAAAATGAGGTACCTTGCAGCCTTTCATTTTTTACAAGAAACAGTATGGTTCATTATATGGTTAACTTAAGATCAAGCAACAGTGAGCATTATATACATATATTTGTTCGGCCATGCAGCCAAGCACAATTGGAAAATCATAGAAGACGAATACAAAGACAAGCTCTATCACATTATTTCTGCAGTGAAACAATAGAAATGTATGGAATCTTTTAATAGCATATGGCCAGTGTTGTCTATGTCAGGAGTGGAGCTGGCCGTGTATGTCTATATATATATATATATATATATATATATATATATATATATATATATATATATATATACATGTGTGTGTGTGTGTGTGTATGTGTGTGTGTGTGTGTGTGTGTGTGTGTGTGTGTGTGTGTGTGTGTGTGTGTGTGAGTGTGTGTGTGTGTGTGTGTGTGTGTGTGTGTGTGTGTGTGTGTGTGTGTGTGTGTGTGTGTGTCTGTGTTCTTATACTTGTAGGTGCCTGTATAACAGCATTGCATGGGTTGGTAGAAGGGACAGCCTTAGGTGAAATAGAGCACTAGCAGAGGTATTGGTGACACGTCCCCAGCTACCCACTATTCCCCACTATCACAATCCTAGTACCATACCCCATGGTTTCACCACACCATTTAGATTACTCTTTTCTTGTTTCCTCAGTTTGTACTACCCTGCAGATTTCCCTTCCATCATTTTAACTGCTCAAGGCTGCATTGCAAAAACTAAACAACTGAATTAAGTGAAGGTCCTGGTTGGTGCTAGGCCCCAGAAGCCATAAGGTCAGTGATAGTCTGAGGTACATTTTAGAGCTTTTCTCCACCTATCTTTTGGCAAATGATGACCTAAACAGAAATAATGGCTAAAGAAAGAAATGTCAACTAACTTTTCTTCATTGTTTTTCTGCATCCTTTCTTCATAGCCTAACTAGCTAAGACTGCAGTGTAACAACTGTGGAAACATTAATTGAATTAAGCCAAGGGACTGTGGAAAATGGGGTTCTAGATGCTATTATGTATATTTTAAAGCCTTTTTCCAAACTTTTGACCTGATGATGCCCTGCACAAAAATCATGACCAAGGAAAGAATTTCCAGAGAATAAGCTGTATCCATGGTTTAATATTCCAACCTGACAAAATCTTAGTTCCAAATAAATTGACAAGACAAGTGCTTGTGACAATACATAGATCATATCTGAGAATAGTGCCTTCCCCTGCAAAACGCCAGGCATCTTTTATATATCCCCACTGGTCTTAGATTGGGATGAACGTGAAAGAAGAAATAGTCACTGTCCTGTAGTTCAAGTTGCTGTTGTCGTACACATGTCCATGCTTCCTCCTCCCCTTCGCAAAAGGTAGCCCCCTTCTGTGTATACCTTAGATGTCAGACTGTGAGGAAAGTGAAAGAACAAATACCTGCAGTGATATATTTCTAGTTGCTGCTGTCATCTGTAACACAAAACAATCCTCCTTACCCGACCCTTAAAAGACATACAACAGTAAACATGCATGTTACTTGATTATTAAGAAACTAAAAATGAAAGTGAAAACTAATCACAGCAATGTATTCCAGCCTGTTCCTCCTAGACAGTATACTGCCACTAGGCAATCGATAACAACCTTCTTTGCAAATCTATGACGTCTGATTATACGGCAAGCTAAAAAATAACCGCATTGTCCTTAGGCCCAGTACAAGTTGTGTCAACCTCCTCTGCATGTCTGAGGTTTGAATGTGGACAAAGTGAAATAAATAATGATGATGCATACACTAAATTTCTGAGCACAGCCAGCTTTAGCTTAGTTGGGGTCTAGGTCAGAGGTTCAGGATGAGGCCTCTACACTAAACCTATGTCAAAATTCTCTTACACAGCTGATAAAATGGGGGGAGTCAGGTCCCCTGAAACTCGGGGGGGGGGGGTCCTAGATATTTTGTGATTCACTGAATGTCTTATTTTGTAACAATAATTAGTTTATAACTTTCTATTTTTTACCAGTAACACAACAGTTATGTATGTGGCCCCAGTGTTAGGTGTGCCCACTGATAGAACTGGCAGTGATATTTTTTCACACATGTACACCCATACTATCACCACCATTGACAAGTCCTGTCCATCGCAAGATGCAGTGATGATATTTTTTCTCACAATCACACACACTGGCCCTGACAAACCAGGTACACATGTGATACATGCACATGCATACACTCATGCTACATAGTTCTATTCATCTATCTATTACTGTTGCATTACATCTGACTCCTATAGTGACCCCTGGTACAGGCAATGCCATTCACAGAATTTACAAGGCAAGAAGGGGAAAGGTAGCAGATTGTCAGAGCTTTCTTCTGTATCACATTCTCACCAGATGCACACATGCAGGCAGCAATATCAGTTTTACACTGCATTTAATAAAATGCCACACATTGGGTGACACTAATCCTGCCAAGTCAAACCAGAGACTGTTTAACAGTAATCAACAGCTACAGAGAAAGAAAAATCTATCTACAGGCTGTGCCCATACCCAGTAATTAAAGCCATTGTGTTGACTATGTAGACCTCAGATGTCTGACTGTAATAAACATAATAATAATAACAGCCACATTATTTTTACACAGATACAGCAGTCAGACAAAGTATTTGTATTTCAACCACAGCTTCAACCTCTTAGTGCAAGAATCAAGACATCACCAAAAATAATGGGAGGACAAAGGCCCAAAATCCTGAACAGCTTTTAAATGTTGTTCTTTTATACTTAAAGCATTGCTTGAATAATGGATTTTGTATTAGCATGTTCTTGTTGGATGCTGTGAAGTTTAACATGCAAATGGCTGTCATTTACTAACAGCAATCCTCAATGACACATCAGAAATCAACATTTTTTATTCAGAATAGGTAAGAATTGAGGTAAAGTTAGGGACTTTCTACAAATTTAGGGACAGTCTCCAACTTGCTTCACACAAATGCATTTTAGTTCAAGTAGTCAGTTGCACATAATATCTGGCTGCCTGTCAGGGAAAGAATAAAAGCTTATCTGCTACTGTGCGGACCAGCTTATCAAATCTATACCCCAACTGCAGCATTTTCTTTTCCTGTTGTTATATGGGTTTTTATGGCAACACTTCCTTTCAGTACAAACTTTAAATTTTCCAGGCTTTCAACTTGGAATCCCCCTATGAGCTACACAATGAATTCTGACTAGATGTGCATGTAGTTCACTGGTGAGACTTAATCCATCTCTCAGAAATTTCAGTTCTTTCTTTAAAGGGTGACTCTATTCCAAACAACAGTAGCAGATTCCAGAAGCATTTTTTTCTTTCATTGTAAAACCGCCAAATAACTGAGCACAAAAGTAGAAATACCACAAACAGGCAGGAAACAGGACCCAGAAAATGTAATTCTTCTTTAGCGCCTTGACTTAACCAGTCTTCAAGAAGTACACAATACAATAGCAAAACATTCCCTTTAAATACCCCTCCCTAATCAAACAATTAAAACAGCAATAAACTAATTAAATCAAATATTTCCAGTTAATTTTACAATTAAGGCCACGTGGAACCATAGTATTATACTTCAAAATAAATAAAGATTCCTTAAAAAGTAATTTATTCTTTAACATTTCATCATCACCTAATTTAACAAAAACTTTATCTAAAATAGTAGCTTGCAGCAACTTATAATCACTATGTGATACTGCATAAAGTGCATTGCAATGGAACTTTCCACTCTACATTTCTTTATGTCTCTGACATGTTCCTGTAATGGATGTTTAAACATTCTTTTCGTCTCCCCAATATATATTAAATGACATGGACAACGTAAAGCATAAATAATACCTGTAGTGGTACATGAAAAATTACCTAACACTGTAAAATTCTTATTACCCAGTTTATGAAGTGTTTGAACAAGCAAATCACAAATGTTACATTTCCCACAAGGAAAAGTATTCTTAGGTAATGGGTTATTTACTAAACATTCTATGGGGGCAATAAAATACGACTGAATGAGTTTATCCGCTATACTAACACCTTTCTTATAGGAAAAAACAGGACATCCATTCAATAGCTTGTTTAGCTTCCCATCCCTCAATAAAAATTTCCAATAGCATCTAATTTGTTCTTGCATCTGTTCACTCAAAATATTGTATAGCATAACTATATAAAACTTATTTTGGGACAGAATATTCTTTTGATAATACATACATGTTAAGTTGTCTATCTCGCCTTTGTTTCTTGCTTGTTGGGATTGGAGCCGATCCTCAGCTCCGACTCGGCCATCTTCTATAGCTGGAGATCTGTTTACTGGCTCGAGGCTACCCCTTATCCCATGACGCCTAGCGCTAGCTACCCAGATCTCGTTTGCCACTTCAGCTGCGAGGTTCATGGTTACTGGCTCAGGCTTGTATAACTTTATTAATCTGCCTTTTTTGTCAGATTAGGGTTTTTTTAGGGTAATTGTTTTTATATTATAGCGTTAACTAGTAGATTTAGCTAATGTATTGTAGTTTCCCCCCCCTTAGAACTCGTTTAAATTAGAGAGTTCTCCCCTCCCCCCTTCCCCCTGTAGTAGTGTTTAGTCTTTTGATTAGGTAGCCATTTGAGTTAGAGGCTCCCTAGTCTTTAAAAAAAAAAAAAAAAAAAAAAAATCTATCTTATATTGCGTTTTTTGTGGTAGTGTTCTGTTTTTATTTAGTGTGTTGGCCTGTTGGCCAAAGTAATTTAGAGTTGTGATTTCTTTTTTTTGACAGGGTATGTCTAAAGAATCCAAAGTTTCGGGATTCAAGAAGTGTGACTCATGCTGTCAGAAGATGTCTCTGACAGATGGGCACACTTCTTGCGTCTATTGCCTAGGCCCAGTGTACATGCAGGACTCTTGTTCTATCTGCCATGCATTTAGCCCAAGAGTTCTGCAGGAGCGCAAGAATAAACTTATTTTGAGAGGTCTTCTCAAGC
This sequence comes from Protopterus annectens, assembly GCF_019279795.1. Classification (NCBI taxonomy): domain Eukaryota; kingdom Metazoa; phylum Chordata; order Ceratodontiformes; family Protopteridae; genus Protopterus; species Protopterus annectens. Next base: position 110,844,091 of record NC_056736.1, on the reverse strand, counting down.
CTCAGGATTCACCGGCCAAGGCTCAGCCAGTGAAATCCCCTAAACTGGCCAAATCGTCGGCTCCCAGCTCAGAGCCGTCATTGGCCCCAACCTTGCCTACTACCTCTTCGGTCCCAGCTGAAACCGAGGAGTCTGCTTCCTCGTCGGCTCCACTAGTCCCCTCGGAGCCATCAAGGACCCAAAAAAGGCCGAGGTCCCCTTCGCTAGACTCAATTCATTTGGCTCCTCGGTCTCCCCTTTTGCAGAGTGACCGTAGTCATAGATCTTCACATTCTTCTCGGTCCTCTAGGCCCTCAGACCATGACATGGAGAGAGTGGTCAGTAGGTTGTTGAAGTCACAGGCACTGGCCAAAATGTTGTCCAGCCCTCATCATCAGGTATCGGCTCCGTCCATTTCTATCGATGTTCCTCCTCCGACTCCATTGAGCTCGGAGCCAGAGTTTATTGGGGTTCAAGTTGTGGAACCATTGGCTCCGATTACGGTTTCTCCTTTGGATCCGTCATCGGCTCCAATCCCATTGATGGTGCCTTTCGTCGAGGGATCTTGGCGCCTAGACTCCCTCGTCGGCTCCAAAGGGGCGAGTGGCATCGGACCCTTATTCGACCCCACTCTCCCTCTTGGAGAACCGGCGCAGGTGAGCTCGGCTCCTACATCGGCCTCAGAGCCATCTCCCTCGGTGCGGAGGAGGATTCCGGTCTCCTTGGAGCTGGAGCCTTCTCTGCATCATGGCAGGGATGCCTTCGATGTCATGGGGAGTGTGCTGGCCTCCCAGTCAGCTCCACCTTCGACCCCACTGGCTCCGTCCCCCGTAGTGCCTGCGTCAACCTCTGTCTCTCCTCCAGACCCCAAGCGTGGGGAACCAGCACTCCAGACCACCCCATTGGGTGTTTTCTCTTCCTCCAAGGCCTCCCCTGATCATTCAGAGGAGCCCCCTCGGAAGAAGAAGTGCAAGAGGAAGCACATTGACTCCCCTGAGTCTGTCACTTCGGATACGGATTTGGATGAATTGGAGGGGTCCCCGAGATCCCCCACTGAAGATGTTTCCTTTGCAGACATCCAGGAAATGCTTAAACAGAGGGGGAACTGGAATACCCTTGCCCCTACCGAGGATGAATCCATATTCCTGGATGCGTTCGTTACCGACCTTCCACCTTCTGGGTTTCTCTGCCCTTCGATCCACTAATGTCAGTGGTGGCTTGAAGGGCTTGGTCAGCCCCGGATACAGTGGAACCAACCCCGAGGAGGCCAAGCAAGTTTATTATGGCTTCTCCAGACAGGCAGTTCCTTGCTAAGGGTGTTCCCGTGGATGCCATGGTGGTAGCAGCAGCCACTAAAAAGGAGTTAGCGGAAACTTCTTCCTCTGTCCATCCTACTAACAAGAAGTCCAGGACCATGGACAGATATGGGAAGTGAATTTTTACTTCAATGACCTTCTCCATGAGGTCACTGAACTACTTATGCCATTTCACCAGGCTTCAGAGGGATCTCCTGAAAGAGCTCGGTGATACCCTTCAGGATCAATCAGCTGAAGGGGCTCAGGCTAAAGTGGCTTCTCAGCTGGCAACCCTTAACTCAGTAGTCAACTCCTCCATGAGGCTCATTTCCTACACAGCTGATGGTGTGAGTAGAGCTGCAGGCACAGGTGTGGCACTTTGGAGACATGCATGGATGTGGCTGTGTAACTTTGCAGAACCCTTTAGAGCATCATTCACCAACAATCCCTCTGACGGTTCTTTTCTTTTTGGACCACAGGTGAAAGACACTCTCACTAGGTGTGAGCAGGAAGGCAAGACTCTCTCTCCCATGGGAGTCCATTTTTCCACTCCTTCCAGACCATACCCCAAGGGTCAGAAGAGTGGGAAAATGTGGTTTTGCAAATCCCAGGGAGCTTCGCCTGACACACATGGTGATTTTTCATCCAGGGGCAGAGGAGGAAATAATAATACCAACAGACACCATCCTCGTGGCAGAGGGGGTCCGCAGAATCAGGGCAGCAGAGAATCTTTCTCTGACAAGCCCTTCCAACATCCCTGAAGTGTTGCCCGACTGTCCACCTCTGGAGGTAGTCAGGGGAAGACTTTCAATGTACCCAAAGGCCTGGCTAAAACTAACGCAAGACAACTGGGTACATTCAGTCATATCCGGAGGTTACAGAATCCCATTCTTTCAACCCATTTTACCGCAACACAAGTCCCCCCAGATGTTCCACCCAATCTGAGGGATCAAGCAGTTATAGAAGTTTCAAAACTGCTAGAAAAAAAGAGTCATCCAGGAAGTCCCGGCAGACCAATATGAATCCGGAACTTACTCAAGGTTCTTTTTGGTACCATAAAAGACAGGGGACTGGAGACCTATTTTGGATCTCAGCAGACTGAACAAGTCTGTTCAAAGAACAAAGTTTCAGATGGTCATGCTACAGTCCATTCTACCCTTTCTGGGTCAGGACAATTGGATGTGCTCCATAGATCTCCAGGATGCGTACTATCATATCAAGAAGGACAGATGCTCCAGGAGGTACCTTCACTTCTGGCTGGGAGCCAGTCATTACCAGTTCAGAGCTCTGCCCTTTGGTCTCACCACAACCCTCAGGGTGTTCACTAAATGTATGGCAGTGGTTATGGCTCACCTGAGGCATCAAGGATTCCAGGTGTTTCCATATCTAGACGACTGTCTCCTCACTGCTACTACCAGGCATCAACTTTTTCAAGCCAGGGACTACACAGTTTCAGTTTGCTCTCAGCTAGGCATTACTATAAATTTTGAAAAATCTGCCTTGTTGCCCTGTCAATCTATTACTTATATAGGAGCAGACTTAGACACAAGGAGCATGTACGCAAAGCTACCTTCGGAAAGGGTGTCCACAATTCGCCAGCAGGTTCAATTCCTCATGCAGTGCAAAAGGGTACAATTCAGGTATGTCCTTCAAACTCTAGGCTCTATGACAGCGGCAATTCTTCTGATACCCCTGGCCCATTTTCATATGAGAATCCTTTAGTGGCTTCTATTCACACAGTGGTCCTTCCAACAGCTCCCCATGTCTCATATGATGATGATTACAGAAGCATGCAAAAGACACCTTTCCTGGTGGATGGTCTCCCCTCTAGTGACTCAGGGCAGACCCTTCATTCAGTCCCCTCCAGTTGCCACAGTGACCACGGATGAGTCACTGATTGGGTGGGGGGGGGGGCATTATCAGGGCAGGACAGTCCAAGGCACTTGGCAGCCTCACGAGTACCATCTGCACATAAATGTCTTGGAGATGAGAGCCGTGCTCCTAGCATTGCAAGCCCTTCAGGATTCTCTCCCTTCTGGGACCATTGCAATTAAAATGGACAGCATGTCAGTGGTGTGGTACATCAACAAGCAGGGCGGAACCAGGTCCTACCCCCAATGTCGAGAAGCACTCAGACTCTGGCAGTGGGCGATTTCCTCCCAACGATTTCTGATTGTGACACACATCCCTGGGAAGTCCAACGTCATAGTGGACAGGCACAGCAGAGCTATTCTCATGCCTCATGACTGGTCTCTGAATCAGGTAGTTGCGGATCTCAACTTCCCAAATGGGGACAGCCTTGCTGCGATCTGTTTGCAACCCCCTTCAACACCAAATGCAGCAACTATTTCTCCCTTCTACCATTTCCCGGTCATCCTCCCAGAGATGCCCTAGTCCATGATTGGCCTCAAGGACTTCTTTATGCCTTCCCGTCTTTTCCTCTTATACCCAAACTCATACAGAAAGTGATATTGTTGGGTTGCAAAATGATCCTCATTGCTCCTTACTGGCCTCAACAGATTTGGTTTCCATTCCTGCACCGTTATCTCCTCGAGCAGCCCTGGAACCTGGATCCTATTCCAGACCTGCTGATTCATCAATCAGGAGAGCTGCATCGATCCCTCCAGACACTCCAGCTCACAGTTTGGCTGATCCAATTCTAACCTTAGCCAAGCTTCCCAGCTGTGTGTGAGATTATTGTCTCCTCTCACAAATCCACCACTAGGAAGACTTATGCTAGCAAATGGAAATGTCTCTCTTGTTGGGCAGAGGCTAGGAACATAGATCCCTTTTCAGCCCCAGTGCAAGAAATCTTGGAGTTCCTAACAGAGCTTTTCCATTCCGGGTCCGCTTCTGCCACAATCAGGGTTCAACTAGCGGCCATCTCTAACTTTCATGTTGGGTTTTCTAATCTAAACATTATGTCTCATAAGCTGTGTAAAGCCTTTCTCAGAGGGACTACTCTCCTTAGGCCCCCAGTAAGAGATCCCCCTCCTCCTTGGGACTTTAATTTGGTACTAGCCTCCTTGATTATGCCCCCTTTTGAACCGGCTGCATCCTGCTCCATTATGTTCCTATCTTGGAAAACTCTCTTTCTGGTAGCTATTACCTCAGCCAGATGTGTCTTGGAACTTCAGGCACTGAGTGTTCATCCTCCGTACTTAGTTTTTCATAAGGACAGGATTGCTCTGAGAACTAATCCCTCCTTCCTTCTGAAAGTCTGCTCGGAGAATAACCTAAACCAGTCTATAGACCTCCCTGTGTTTTTCCCTAACCACACCAACAAGGCAGAATACAAACTACACCAATTGGATGTTCATAGACAATTGCATTTTTACCTGCATAGAATGAAGGATATAAGAAAGTCGGACCAACTTTTCCTTTCCTATGCTAGGGGCAAACAGGGTCTTCCAGTTTCCAAAGTGACTCTGTCAAGGTGGTTGTCTCACATTATTACCTTCATCTATCAACTAAGAAACAAAGAGTTGTCTATCAAACTGAAAGGTCATTCTACTAGGGCTTTGGCCACCTCTGTAGCCTTCCAGGCTAGGTTGCCCATGGACTCTATCTGTGCCACTGCCACGTGGGCAAATCCTCATACTTTTATTTCTCATTACAAGTTAGACATGGTCTCCAGGAGTAGAGCTAACTTTGGTTCCACTGTTCTGAAGAGTTTGTTCCAATGAGCCACCCAGGATTGTAGGTGCTAGGGACGTTGTCCCAACAAGCAAGAAATGAAGGCGAGATAGACAACTTAACATAAAGAAGTTATGTACCTACCATAATCTTTCATGTTAGTTGTCTTCATCTCGCCTTCTTTCTTGCGTCCCACCCTCCGTCCCCCTGTCCTATTGGATCGAGAGAAGTTTTGGTTTCATTAGTTGAGTTTTCTCTGGTTTGTTTCCTCTACTGACTGAGAGAGTTTTACAGGTTTGCTCAACCTGTTTGTTTGGACAAGTTGATTCTCTGGCTATGTCTGGGGTTAGCTATTACAAATGAGATCTGGGTAGCTAGCGCTAGGGATCATGAGATAAGGGGTAGCCTCGAGCCAGTAAACAGCTCTCAAGCTATAGAAGATGGCCGAGTCAAGCAAGAAAGAAGGTGAGATGAAGACATTCTACATCTAAAAAATCAACCGTCTGTCCAAATTGTAAGCCATCAAAAGATAAGTTAAATTAATTACACTGTATATCATTAATAAAACTCTCAACCTTTTCAATGCCATCTTGGCATAAGAAAATAAGATCATGTATATATCTATAATATTTTACAACATACTTCTTAAAAAATACATGTTGATAAATATATCTCTTTTCAAAAAATACCATAAATATATTGGCATAGGTAGGGGCAAAATGTGCCCCCATAGTTGTGCCCTGTAATTGATGAAAAATCTGATTATTAAAAGAAAAATAGTTATTATTCAAACTAAATTCTATCCATTCAATAATATAATTTGATAGTGGACATTTTTCTAACATAGATTGTAAAGCAGTAATGCCATCCCTGTGTTTAATATTTGTATATAGACTTCTTACATCAAGGGTCACCCAATATATGCTGGAATTCCAATTAACTGCAGAAATTTTATTAAGAAAATCAAAAGTGTCCTTGATGTAGGAATCTAACTGCTGAACATGCGGCAAAAGAAAATCATGTATAACATGCCGATATTATGTAAAAACTAGTTTGTAGCAGCAACTATGGGCCTGCCAGGTGGAATAGCCCCACTCTTGTGTAGCTTGTGTAGCTTCGGCAGGTAATAAAAAGTTGCCATAGTACATTTATCTATGTTAAACTTTTTATTCACATCTTCCATAGTCAAATATCCTAAACGTTGGACTTTACCTAACAATACTAGATATTCCTGAAGTGCCCCATACTAAGTTTGAATATCAACAACTTTATAAACATCCGTGTCATGTAGATGTGTGTAACACATTTCCAGATATTGCCTATAGTGTAAAATCACAATTTTATTACCTTTATCTGATGGCTTCACAATCAAATGTTTACTTTGAGACATTTTTTTAATGCTGACCATTCACATTTGGTTAAATTGTAACAGACCCAAGACTTATCCTGACTAAAATCACAGTAAATTTGTTCTAATGCAAAATGTACCATGGCCATAAAGTTTTTGACACTTTCATTACTAAAAGCTGGTATAAAATCACTCTTATATTTAATACTAGATATACTAAGTACACAGTATGCATTAAAACCAGCATCACTTCCAGTTTCAATAAAAGACAAGCTATCAGAATTACAGGAAAAATATTCATCATCAGACAAACTATCATTGATATCATTAACATTCTGATTAAAATGACATTTCAGTTGCAATTTATGTGATAGTCTGAAAAGTTCTTGTTCAATAACATGCCAAGATGGTAGAACAGTGGGGACAAACATTAGACCCAAATTTAATACCCCTACCTGTTCATTAGTCAGACAACATCCAGATAAATTCACAACCTGTGATGGTTCAGATACAACAGCTACATTACAGCCATTTGCTACATTTATAGTTATGCTTAAATTGCCTCTCACCTGCTTGCAAAGGCGCAGCAAATCCTCTTTTTCGATTGAAATTCCTTTCTTCTTCTCCCTGTTGCTGTCGAAAACGTTGCTGAAATGCCTCCGGCTGTTGAGCTGGTGGTAAAGATGGAAAAGATCTAGACTCATTCTCCGAGTCCGTAGTGAATGATGAACTCTCAGAAGAGGCAAATGATACTGTAGCATTCTTTTTTAAGCCTCCCTTCTGACGTGTAAGAGATCTCGTCTTTAGCGCTTTATGATTGGTGTTCCAAAGAAGGGCCCGCCCACCATTATAATAATAGTAGTTTTGTTCAACAATATCTGATTCCAACTTTTTAAATTTGTCATTTATAGCCACCAACAAGTTATCAGTTTGCACAGCCCCCACCTTTGGAGTAAGCCCTTAGTGAGCCTGTTTGATTTGTTCTTTAAGTTTCTTTTGTTTGTAGCTGCACGCTACTATTTTAGATAAAGTTTTTGTTAAATTAGGTGATGATGAAATGTTAAAGAATAAATTACTTTTTAAGGAATCTTTATTTATTTTGAAGTATAATACTATGGTTCCACATGGCCTTAATTGTGAAATTAACTGGGAATATTTGATTTAATTAGTTTATTGCTGTTTTAATTGTTTGATTAGGGAGGGGTATTTAAAGGGAATGTTTTGCTATTGTATTGTGTACTTCTTGAAAACTGGTTAAGTCAAGGCGCTAAAGAAGAATTACATTTTTTGGATCCTGTTTCCTGCCTGTTTGTGGTATTTCTATTTTTTCTTTCATTCCCTGAAAGAAAGAAAATAATAAATAACTAAATGAATAAATAAATAAATAAGCCAGAAAAAAATGTTTCTGGCTAAATTACATCTTTGGCAATTGCTTAGTTTATCTATACATAAGGCTAGCTATATTTGGTATGCGGAACAATTTGATTCAGAAACATGCACAATCTTACCGATAAGCTTTCATGGCTGTAAATCCATTGTTATCACAGCAGCATTATTGTAGCTCTCCATCACAGCAGCAATAGTGCTACAGTGACCATTTCTAATACCCCATGTATCTATAGTATGCGTGTAGTGTGTGTGCCTTTGTTCTGTTTTAAGCATTTGGGTTCCAAATCAGTTATTTTACATTAGGAAGATTTGTGGTCTGGACTCTTGGCTAGTTTGAGTTAAAAAGGGTATTTTCTTGTTTTATTTAAGCTCAGCAATTGCACTTGTTTGCATGTAGTCCTCCATCATACATTGCCGCATAGTGGTGGTTACTGTTGGTGGTTACAGACACAAACATTTTATTTATTAAATTTTCCCTTAGCACTTTGTTTGTGGTCCTCCAGAGGTTTCCTGCTGTACTGTCAGGTGGAACACTAAGCCTAGCCTCAGAGGTACCAATGCACCTCTCACCCACTAACCTCCCCAAGTGTAACCTCTTTTCCTGATCATATAAATTTACCTGTCACTATGGACAAACTATTTCCCACAGTTTCTCCAGCCAGCTTGGTCGACATAGGCATCCTGAGGCAGTGTAGCAACTGTCTCATGTTCACTGACAATCCTCTACTCCTAGTCCATACAAACACAATGTGTGAGAGATGCAACTATATTAAGAAATCCTTGAAGCCATGCTCTCTCGCATATCAGTCAGTACATATGACAATGAGTGGGTTGCCAGTATGCACACCTCACCTCCTACTCTACCAAAACCCACATCACACATACCTATATATGCGGAGGTCCTCACCAGGAACATACCTAAGCACCAGAGACCTCCCAAACACAAACACAAGCACGATACACATAATACTTCCTCTGCAGAACACATTAGACATAATAGCTCACACACCAGTGTTTCACTGGTCAAACCCGACAAAAAAACACAAAATCAAACATATTAGTCATAGGTGATTCCATTGTGAGACACACTAATGTCACTCTCACCAGGCAGGATAAAGATAAGGTCATGGTCACCTGTCTGGCAGGTGCCAGGATATGCCATATCACACATGCACTCAAGTCTCTCAACAACAGGTACTGTTATGACTCTGTCATAGTCCATGTTGGTGTGAATGACTTGAGATATACCTCTCTGGACTATGTAAAGAGAAACATGACTGAACTCTCGGACTATGTGTCTCAGGCAGGTATGTCCCTAGCCTTAAGCAGCATTTTACCTTCACCTAGGATGATGCCTCAATACAAACAGAAAATGATTGACTTCAATAATCAGCTTAGCTTTTGGTGTTATTCTAAGGGGATCCATTATTTGTCAGCCTGGAATAACACAATCAACAGCCCTCAATGTGTTGCCAGAGATGGTCTTCATCTGTCACCCCTGGGTTTTCAGCTACTGGTTAAGGCTCTTTGCACCCCCATAGTGCCTTTTTTAAGGCAGTGTCTCAAGAACATAATTTCCAGCATAAAAACTCCATTTAGAAACAACCTCAAGGTTATGCTGTTAAACACTAGGAGTCTCAACATGAAACTGCACTCACTGGAAGCTGTCCTCACCTTGGAAGACAGACATTTGTGCAGTCACAGACACCTGGTTTAAGGCTGTGGAGACCACCCCAGCCATGCTGGGTTACACCTCTTTCCACATGTTCAAACCTCAAACTGTAGGTGTGAAAACTAAAGGAGGAGGTGTATCAATATTCATTAAAGATAAATACACCTCCAGATTGGTTAAACAGTATGGGTCCCTGGAGAGAGTTCAGGTGCAATTAACTGTTGGTAGGACACCTATTCAAGTCATTGCCAGCTACACAACCCCCTCCATGAATAAGGACACTCACTCTGCCTATTTGGATCTTCTTGAGTCTATCAAGATACATCCAAACACCATGGTTTTGGGTGACTTTAACTACGCAACCATTGACTTGGATAAATTACTCATACTCAAACTCATTTGCCCAAAGGTTCCTTGACTTCATTAACTACAATGCCTTGGACCAGCTGGTTGACACCCCCACAAGGGGTGCCAATATCCTGAATCTGGTGCTCACCAATATGGGGGACCACTGTAGCACCCCCAGTGTGAGGTCCTCCCTGGTGAGATCTGACCACAAATCCGTCTCATTTGAAGTAACTATCACATCTAACCCTCCCTAGCAGCACAAAAATTCTCCAAAGCAGATTATAACCTCTTAAGGGATGGTATAAATAGCTTCACTGCACCTCCTCCCTCAGATAGAATTGGCAACTAATCCAAGCTCTGCACCAATGCTTTATACAAACATCTGTATATCTGCATTGACTCGGCCGTACCTGATAAAACCAAAATAAGCTCCTCAAGGAAGAGCAAACCTGCCTGGTGGACAGCTGCCATTAACATGCTTTTCAATAAGAGGAAGGAATTGCTGTCTAAGTGTAAGAGGGAGCGAGTCCTCCTAAACTGGAAACACTCCCTCCTCAGCTTAAACAAGCAAATAAGACTTCTTGTGAAGTCCTCCAAAGCTAACTACAAATCCAAATTAGCTTCCTCAACAAAGGACAACTACAAGGCATTCTATAGTTACATCCGTAATCTAAAAGGAAAGGCTCAGATTTGTGCAGAACTGGTAGTTAATGATACAACATATATTGAGCCTGTGGACATAGCTAACCTGTTGGCCAATAGGTTCTGTGAAAACTTCACTCCCCTGTCCCCACCACATGTACCCATGACATCCCTACCACCTGTCTCCTACCTTGTATCTCTATGGGAGCTGATAACATCCCAGGCTGTGTCCTACATGGGCTCCAACATGAATTAGCAACACCATTGGGTACTGTTTTCAGTCATAGCCTAAGCACCAGCTTTGTACCATCTGAATGTATAACAGCCACCGTTACTCCCTTGCACAAAGGTGGTGCTTCCACTAACTCTGGGAACTATAGACCTATAAGCCTGACTAGCCTTATCTGCATGGCCATGGAGCGAATCATCATGGACCTTATCAACAAAGATATAAGTAATCTCTAATCACTTGAACTTACTCAATTTGGATTTGTCAAAGGGAGATCATGACTGTTAAACCTAATGGACTTCTTCAAGGCAGTCACCAAGGCCCTGGATGAAGGGTAAATCGGTGCTTACAGCCTACTTGGACTTGGCTAAGAAATTTGACACAATCCCACACTCAGACATCATTGACAAACTCACCCAACTAAACATCAACCCTTATATTGTTAGATGGGTCACAAACTGGCTCACTGATAGAACTCATATAGTCAAAATAGGGGAATCTACCTCCAACAGCAGACTGGTAACCAGTGGTATTCCACAGGGATCAGACCTGGGAAATCTACTGTTTGTAATCTATTTCTCCAAAGTACTAGCAAAAACTAAAGGTCTGTGGCTGACAAAGTGTGCTGATAACTGCAAACTGGAAGCAGTCATAGAATCTCCAAATTATGTCAATATCCTACAAGAGGGTCTTACACAAAGAAATGATTGTTGCCAAAGTTGTGGCCTTAAACTCAATGTAAAACATGTATTATCATTCCTTTCAGTAAAAGCAATGTTCCTGTTAATTACCACATTAATAGCAACACCTTAAGTATGCACTCAGTGGTGAGATATCTGGGTGCACAGGTTGACAGCAACCTTACCTTTGACTACCATGTCTCCACAATGGTAAGAAGGGCATTCTATATTGCTCATCTTATAAGTAATGGCATTGCCTCCAGAAAAAAAAGAAGTTATAACCTTCCTGAATTCTTCCCTCATCAGGCCAATAATTGAGTACAATGCCCCTTTTGGTATGTACCATTCTAAGCACCTGCAGCAATTGGAAAAACCACAAAGGTTCCTTACAAGGAAAAGTCAAGGTCTTCACCATCTGTCCTATGGGGATCATCAGAAATCACTATCACTTTATTCTGCTTCATACGGACTACTCAAAGGTCATTTCTGACTTGCATATAAGGCAATCTCTGACCCTGCATTATTGGAAATGCTTCATATCCGAAAGTCAAATGGTACACGGGTTACTCGCTCTAAAGACCTTAACCTGGTATGTGCCATTATTAAAACCTGTTGGAGAGATAGATTTGTCTCATAGAGGTTACCACACCTTTCAACAGACTCCCTATTCATGTCACACATAGCACCTGATTGGCCCTCTTCAAATGCAATCTGGACAATTGGATGGGTGATTGTAAATTCACCCTGGGGGTTCCATCTGTGTCCCTCTTGGACAGGGGCAATAGCTGCTGAACATGGAAATATGGATAAGAACTTGGCTAGGCTTGGAAGGGCCCTAGGGCCATTAACCTGGGTCTATATTAGGTCGCTGAAATGGCATTTTGGCAAACACCTAATCATTGACCCATGATCAGTGAAGCTCGCTTCAGCAATTCACTGAATTCACCAGTGGCGGCTGGTGACTTCAAATCAAAGGGGGGCTGCAGGAGACAGCTGTATGGGTGGGGTCAAGGGGGAGGGGTGTGGCCAACTAGAAAGGGGAGGTGCTATGCTCAAAACCACAAAAACTAACTTTAATTAAATACGCTGCCCTGGGTGCCAAACCATCATTATGAGAGTCCAATCAAGACAAAAATAAGTGTAGAAGAATAAAAATATTTCAATACATTGGCTGCATGACAGCTTACTTAATATCTAGATGGAAACAAAAGGTTGTGAGGCATGAAAAAATAAATTACTTTTTAAATACATTACTGGAATGCCAGTCAAAATCAAGTATAAGAAAAACAAGAAGCACTCAACTCAAACCACTTCTCCTTGCACTGCAGTTCTAATTATAATTTATATTCAGCTTTATTAAAGTACCAAGTAACATGCTGAAAGTAGAAATCTCTGTGATGCCCCCACTTGTAAAAATGTTTCTTATCCAAAAAGACCTGCTGCCTGACAACTTGTTTCATGGGGAAAACATGATAAAAGTAAAAAATGAAAAGCAAACAAGAAACAAGCTCAAGATACATTGCTTAAAGGATTACTGTACAGGTTATGGACCACACATGATTGGCATTCTGTTTAGTTTACGGGTAAAGTCTGTAGAGATGACTGGAAGTCTCCAACAAGTGTAATGAGCTTTTTAAAATAATGGAATCCTGTCCTTTAATACCCAAGGCTTATACATTATCTAGTCAAGTATTCTCTGCATGGCAACAACAGAAAGGCTTTCAATGTTGGCAATTCTTTAACAGTATGCTTATTAAAGCTTACTTGCATCTTACGATCTCAGACAAGCTTACCTTATGGTCATTAAAGCATTGCTACTTAAACACAGAGCAACAGGCACTTTCTGAGTAATAAGCATAAATCTGAGTAATAAGCATAAATCAACAGTACAAAAATATGACAGAAACCAGACCATTCTGCAAAATCAAGGACAGATGAAAAGCCACTGTAGTACTTGTGTCTACCTTGGATGGGGGGACACACTGCACATTTACACTGCATAATTACTCCTTGCCTTGCTTGGACACATCCAGAGTCACTACATGGGGGAGTGGGGTACAATAAGTATGTCACCATCTGAAATGTCTCTGGCTGACTGTGATGGCCCTGACATATTTGTCATACCTCTCAACCTCAGAGCAAGAAATCTGGACAAAGCCATACACAGAAGTGGGACAAAGGCCCAAAAATAAAAACAATTTTTAAATATTGCTCTAATAAACTTAGAAAGATAATAGAATAGGTCTTGCATTAGTATGGATTTTCTGAAGGGTATAAAATCTGAAACTCAAATGTCTGTCATTATTTTCTAACTTCAGTCTTTAGTGATTTGTCACTAATTTGCCAAAAAACACAATTTTATGAAAAATGGACCAAAAATGTGATGCAAAAATATAAAATAGCCACACAATGCAGCTGGGAACCTGTCAAAGAAGGGACACTTTAATATTAGTACTGCTAACTTGAGCAGCTGACAAAATAAAAGAATCTACATGCATTTCAAGTAATCTATAATTTTGATTATTACAGTTATTTCTTAATTGTAAACCCTCCATGTTTTCTTCCAAAATTGCTATTTTGTGGAGGGATCATTAGGGGGAAGAGCAACATTTTGAGCCAAAATCGGGGACAGTTGAGAGGTTGGCTATGCCTAATTCTATAAAGCAATTTATTTGCATGTACCTCTCAACCTGTTAATGCAGCAAATCTGAACAAGGCCAAATATATTGGGGGAACATATAAACAGTACTAAAAAATGCTCTTTTATAAATTGAGACAGTTGATAGAATAACAGTTCTTACTTTAGCATGCATTTTTCTGAAGGTTATGAAGTCTGAAACTCAGTGTATCATTATTTAGTGACTTAATTCCTAAATGATTTGCCAGAAAACTACAAATTTTATGAAGAACAAACCAAAAATAAGAAGCAAAAATCTATTCATTCTTTGAAAATCTGGACAGTTGGGAGGTATAGTTCAGCTGGGCCTGTCTGAGTTTGCTGCCCTTCCCCCCTGACAAAATCATGGTTGAATGGAGCCTCTGCAGCCATTCCAATGAACCATTACTTGGCTATTTCACTCCATTTACAATAAACACTAATGTGCATACTGCTTTACTTCTATGATGAGTTGGACTTCATTTGAAAGTTTTATTTTGTATTTTACAGCACAAACACTAAGTCATCTGCTAAACAAAGCAACGCAGTCTCACAATGAAAACTTAGCATTAAAACTTCTCTGCCCTTGAAACTCACATTCATTGAAACAGCATTGAAACCCACATTCAAAGAAAATACATTTTGCCAGTGGCAGATAAAGATTAATTTTGGGCTGTTTTCAAATCATATGCCCCTTGCATATGAAACATACATGTGCTCTTTGTTACACCTTCCTCATTGTACTAAATTATATTCCTTGTACAATACAGTACAGTTGTTAGAGGGCATTTTAAATTTGTTTTGAACATTTTTCCAGTAAGCAATGAAACAAAACGCATGCACCCATAATGGCAAAACTGCCCAGTTCAGAACATTTATCATACAAGTCTACTCACATTTCCACAGTCCACCATTATTAGTAAATATGCACAATTCTACAGTCCATCATTATCAGTAAATATGCACAATTCTACAGTCCACCATTATCAGTAAATATGCACAATTCTACAGTCCATTATCAGTAAATATGCACAATTCTACAGTCCATTATCAGTAAATATGCACAATCTCTGAGGAAGTAAAAGTCATCTAAATAATTCCACATTAAAGAAATCTGTAACTAATGAAGAGGTTGCTGCTAGCAAACACCTTTATATTTCATGGTTTCATCGTAAAATAAAGTGTCTGTTGCCTCTCAGGAATAAATTGCCTATATTACATTAAAAAAATAAGCTAGTAATATTGCAAGAGGAAATGGATGGCAAACTGATAACAGACTCATAGTTAGTATCTTCACCAACGAGAACATTCTCAGTATGGCAGCATCCACCCCTTGTGGGAGTAGAACCCACAGCCTTCTGCATCAAAAGCAAGTATACAACCTGTTGTGCTATTAACAAGGAAAACCAGCTTCACTTAAGCAACACTAAACTTCTGTTCCCCTGCAGCTCTCAGCTCCTTGTAAAATCTACTCAATACTCAACTGCAACTCAACTTCGCAGCACAAGAAAACTGGAAAAAGCCAAAATGTATTGGGGGGGGGTTCAAAAGCCCAAAAACCAGGGACACATTAAACATTGCTTGTATAATCTTGGAAAGTTGCTAGACTAAAATGCTGTGTTACCACCATACATTTTACTGCCAAGGTCCCTGTGCAAAACAGCCAGAGCAACATACCACTACGCCAAATCAGCTGCTTTGTAAAAGAGAGGAAGACTGAAACTTAAATGGCTATCATTTAGTGAATTCAGTTCTCACCATAGCTGTCAACCTCTTAGTACAAAACACCTGGACAAACCCAGTAATGAGGGAATACAGCCCTCAAACATATTCAGTGAATTCAGTTCTTGCCATAGCTGTCAACCTTAGCACAAAAAACCTCGACAAAGCCAATAACAGGGTATTACAGTCCCAAAAATAAGGACAAATTTCAAATAGTCATCTTATAAACTTAAAAAATTGCTATAATAAAAGGTTGTGTTATTATATATTTATTGCTAGAATAAAAAGTTGTTTTACTATGTATTTTCTGAAGAATATGAAGTCTGAAATTCAAATGCCTGTCAATTTTACTTCTGACGGAACAAAAACAATTTTCAGCAGAGGCCCAGGGAGAAATACTGTAGACACATGTCTTTGTAAAATGGCAGGACACCAGAGCAAATCCACACAAACACAGGGATAAGATGCAGACTCCACACAGAAGTCACCACAGCCAAGAATCAAACCAGACAACCTATAGCTGTCAGGCAACAATACTGCCACTGCACCATCAAATATGCAAGGAAGTAAACATTCAGAAACCTGAAGTCTGAGATTCAAATGCCTGTCAATTTTATTTAACATTTGTTAATCAGGACAGTCTGACTTGGAACAAAAAAAAACAATTTTCAGCAGAGGCCCAGGGAGAAATAATGCAGACATGCCTTTGTAACATGGGAGGACACAAAAGTAAACCCACACAAACACAGGGAGAAGATACAGACCCCCCCCCCCCCACACAAAGAAGGCACCCCAGCCAAGAATCAAACCCAAGAACCTGCAGTTGGGAGGCAACAATGCTACCACTGCACCATCAAATATCAAGCATTGCAATATTTACAAACCACAGATATTACGAGGAATAGATCAGATCAAATATGAGGCAAAAATCTGCAATTTTTTTACAAATGTTGGTGGGTGGGGAATTCAGGTCTTTAACACCTGCATACAAGGTACAGGGTTCAAGCCTGAGGTATTCCTTACCACACCACCATGAGTCTAACCACCAGTATATTGCACCTGGGGCATTTTCTCACACACACACACACTTACCTGTAGTCCATAAATCCTGCTTGTAAACAGTACACCTCCAAAATAAAATAAATCCTGCCTGTAAACCACCACTGCACATCTGATCCCTATCCAAATCCCGTGCACATCTGACCCTGTCCGTCGCGAGATCTTCCCCCGATGACCCTGCAGCAAACTTCAATCCAGACCCTGCCTGTCGTGAGATCTTAAATTCCTGACTGCTGACGTTGCAGTCCGACCCCGACGCGTTTCCCCAGCGAGTTCCCAGGACAGTCTATGCAGTTTAAAACTGCATAGACTTCTGGGAGCTCTGTTCTCCATGTTTCCCAGTCAGGACTGCTGCTGAGACAATCTGCGCATGCTCCAGACTGTCTCAGCAGCAGTCCGGACTAGTGTGCATGCACGAAGTCCGTGATTTTTAAAATTTTTTTTTTCTATTTATTTCTTTTTATTTTTTTATTATAAAGTTGAGGGGGCTGCAGTCCAATAGCACAGGCTGCCCCTGGAATTCACTAAGGGCAATGAAATAGTTGCCTGAAGCACAATGGACAAATACAGAACTTTGCCCTTTTCTCCACTGTAGTGTGATCTTGGAGTCAGTATATATAGTTAGGGGTGTGTGAGGTGTGAAGCCCCCATTTGGGAGGGTTCGATTTAACTGTACATTGGTCCATTGTGCTTCGGGTAACTATTTCATCACCCTTAGTAAATTCAGTGAATTGCTGACTCAATTTTTACTGATTATGGGTCGGTGATTAGTTGTTCACCGGAATGTCATTTCAGTGAGCTAATATAGACCCATTAGCCTAGTAACCTACTATGATCCTATGATCCTATGTGTGGTGTGTGGGCATGGATATTTGAAACTTTCTCTATTGTATACACATTTGCAGTACTTGAAGCTGGTAATGTAGTCAAAGGACATTATCATATTTGGAACACCTTCCCTAAGAAGTATGCAACTGTGATAACAGGAAATATCTTCCAAAGTTCAATACTGAATCTACAGGAAATCCTGCTGAGGAGTCATATTAATACATACATTAATGCATAATACATACATGCATACAAATATTTCAAGCATGGGCAGTAATGCCCTTCTAGTTTGTCAGTATACTGAAACAGTCACCCTTATGAAACGTGTCTAAGCTCTACTTAAAAATATCTAAACTATTTCTTGCTTTAATATACTTTGGTAGTCTTTCCCAGTCATTAGTTACTCTCTCAAAAGAAAGAATGAATACATCAGTCATTATTTTAGAATCTCCTGCACAGGTTATCTGAAGCTTCTGTTTGATTATACCAATCAATCCCAGACATAGCTGTCTATGACCTATAGACCTGAATAAATTCTCCTCTTATAAATCTGTACAAGACACTGAAAATGTTCATATATTTTAATCTTTCATAATAACAAACTTTTACATCAGTGGATGCTCTGGGCACATTTCCACTATACTTTTTCTAATTTACTTATACTAGTTTTCTTATAATATTTCAATAATAGTATTCCATACCCTAGCTAGGATCTAATGTAACTTACAATGATATTATCATTTTTGATTCCCTAGACTTTATAAAACTTTTGTACAGCCTATAGTTTTATAACTATCATAAAATAGTTGATCTTATCAGAAAAACTCAAAGCTGGATCTATAAAGACAACCACGACCATAAATGAACTCACTTTGAGTCAGTGTGTGTTGTTTTATTTGTCTTTCACTCTATGTTTCCCAAAACTTATATTCTTAGTTTTTGATCTATCTGTTAAATGCATTATTTTCTTGTGGCCAGCTGGTCAGTTTATTTAAGAATAGATGGAGGGGGGGAGAGAGAGAGAATGAAACAGACTGTGAGCTGATTGAGTTGCTGGATTTTCCTACTGAAACATACACATGGAGACAGAACTGTATGTAAGAACCTTGCAGATTATATTCTGATCTTGAATGTTAGGGACAGATAGTATATCCTTAACTAAAACTGGTGTCTAATACATTAAGAAGTCCACAAATTCTACTGGTGATAAAATATACTAATTATTCATAAGCACCACAAAGAAGCCATGTAGAATTCCAAACTGTAAACTTTATTGGTTTGTTTTGGAATTCTGCACAGCTGCTTTTTGGGGCTTATGAATTGTGAAAATAAGTTCTAGACTACCTGATAGTGCATGATATATGTCATCTATCTACTCAGAAATTTTATTTAAATTTCTTGTGAAATATTATTCATATTTTCATATTTACTTTCTTGATGGAATGCTTTGTTTCATTGCTTCAAATAAATAACTTTATTATTTCATTTTGAACAGTAGGACCTAGTGATTTATTTATTTATGAGCTTAGGGGTTTGTATGTTGAAATGGTACTATTAACTGTTTGGTATTCACCTATTAGTGACTGGTCAGAGCTAAATGCTACCATTTAAATATTTAACAGTTGCCATATTTTAAGCATAAATCATAATTTGTGTTCTTGATTTGTCAAGGAAATCTGGCTGATGTTGAGGAAGGATGGTGGCACAAGAGAGTTGTCATTTTCCCCATGTAAAAAATTATGAGTGTGTGTGTGTGTTTATGTAAAATAAGTTTGCATAATTTCATTACTGTTGGGAAGGATTGTACTGAAAGACACTGGGCTCAGTCTAAAGTGGGTAAAATGTTGGGGAGTCAGGTATTTAACTCTGACCTGCAGTTGTACGGTATAAAGCTTATTTGACTGTGGAATGTTTTATCTTTTATTTGAGGTAACAGTGTACATTTACTGGATATCCTTAAGTTCACTTTTGCATATTGCATATTTAATGGCTTCCAATGAAGTATCATATCTCTGCTCATAGGTTCATAGTTTCATAAGTTAGTATGAGCTAATTGTTCCTGACTGGACATTTTTAAGCCTAGCCAAGCTTCCCATTTGTCACCCAGCTATCTTTTCCCATAAGAGTTTAACTATTCTTGCCGTAACTATATTTAAATGTTTCACATTTGTAATGGATTATTTTGTTTGGGTTTCATCCTCACTGTATTAGGGGACCATACTATAAGGTAGGGCAGTTAAGCACTACCAATGTCCATTAGGAGGATAGAGGTCAGTAGTGAGGATAATTCCCTGTTTCCCATCCACTGGTCCAAATAGGTCATGGAAGGGCTTTGTTTTATGTATATTTGGTATCCTCTGGGATATGTACCTGTCCCTCCAGACTGTTCTGTTTATGTTGTAGAAGAGGTTGATGTCTCTGAATCAGGTATTCCTAATGCCATTTGACTTCTGGATGTGCAGTAGTCCATTAATGATGGGTATGTGGGTGTCTTAAAAGCCAAGTTTAGGTTGCCTCTTAGTAGTCTGTATGAGACCTAGTATAGCAACAGGGCTTTAAGGTCATCTATGTAGGTCATGTTCCTTAGGCCCACTATTCTTTTATAAGGAATTTCTGTGTCAGCTCCAGTTGTTGCAAGTGCCTGGATAGGTACATACCAAACGGAATTGTATTCTAAGATGGGCCTAATGACAGCTGAGTAAAGTGGTGCAATGACCTCTCTGGCCCTAGAAGCTATTTTATTTATAGTCTGCCACAATATAGAAGGACTTCCTCAAAACAGTGTGCATATTTTGGTTGGTCACTGTCAACACATAAGTGCCCAAATACCTAACTACTGGGTCTATTCTTAAGGGTGCATTGCCAATATGATAATTCCTAGGGTAGGTAATTTTCCAAAGGACACAGCAATGTCCTTTTTGGTATTTAGTTTTAGTCCATAATTCTGACACCAGTTAGGTTGGGACAAGTTATCTTGTTGGATTGCTATGTCATTGGAGGATTCAGTGACTACTCCCAGCTTTACAGTCATCCACAAACTTGGTCAAGCATAGGCTCTTGTCATTTGCTTTAACTTCTGTAATGTAGATACCAAATAAGAGCAAACCCAGAACAGAGTCATACAGGACTCCACTCATGTCAGGTCAAGGTAGGCAATATGTACTATCTTCCCTTCATACATTGCTTTGTTGATATTTTTGAAAAAGCCCACTAGGTTCAGCTGACATGACCTGCCCTTGACAAAACCAAACTATGATGTGTCCAATGTTTGGAGGTTTTCTATATACTTATAATTGATTAGTTTAATTATAGGTCTTTCCATGGTGTTACATATGAGGCTGATAAGTGCCTGGGTCAGTAGATGGCCCTCTCTTGTGCAGGATATGACTGTTGCTGCCGCTGTCCTTCATGCACTAGGTATGAAGTTAGCTTGAAGGCTGAAGTTGAAAAGTGTTGTTAGGAGCATAGGCATGTCTTGTTTAGTGTTATTGTAGGATGCAGTCTGGCATATTGTCAGGGCCCATAGAAGCCATATGTCTGGCCTTTGAGAGTGCCTCCAAGACTTGTAGCTCTGCATTGGTAGGATGCTTTTCACCAATTTGAACCATGTCTCAGTCAATACACATATGTCTGTGCCCTCGATGTTGAGGAGAGCTTGCAGAAACTGGAGTGTTTTTTTATTTTGTTTAAGGGCCTAGATTTGACCAGTAGTACTTTTATGTTTTCCTACATTTGTGCTGGTACATAAGCAGTTTGATCTGGTTGACATTGCCAAAAAAGGCAAAATGAGAGTGGATAATGTTATAGCCAATATACAAAAGCTTAGAGGGAACAGATGCATGCCATCCTTGGTGAAGCAGAGTGGTCTACTGACCATGTCCATTCATGCTGACAGATATTGTACACCCTTGATTGACCCAAAAAGTTAAACCACTTATTGAAGTCAGTTACCTTTTGTTCATATTGAGGTATCCTCCTTGGAGAAGGTAGAATGCTAGTCTCAGTGCTAGTCTCATAACTGCCTGGGTCACATAATTGGAGAGCTCCATCATGTATCTTGTCATATAGTCCAGGGAGGGGACATATTTTTGGTGCCAGTGGTACAGATTTAAGCGCATGACATCATATATTATTTGGTAGCAGTGGATAATGTTTATGCATTTCATTAGAAATGGGAGCATCTTTAAAAAATATGGCAGTAAAGATGCTGAAAGCAAAGTAATTATGAGGGTAATTGGTGTGGAAAAAGATGAAAGGAGTACTGACTTTATGGTTGGGAGGTAACTTCTGAGTAGTTTGAAGTTATACCGCAGCTTAATTACTTAATTACTACCATCACAGTAGTAGCCATATACAGTCCACCAGGGGACAACATCCCCTTAATAGAAAATATACTGTCATATATCTCCCTAAATTTCCCTAATGAAACTATCCTTCTTGGGGATGTAAACATTAATTGGCATAACCTTAATAATCCAAACCCTACACAACACATAAACCTCCATGGATTTACACAACTATTCTCCAAAACCCACCCATACTAATAACTCTCATTCTTCAAGCTCCTTGATAGATTGGATAATTGTTTCTAACTCCAGCAAATACCATAACCCCAAAACTCTACCTGAGACCCTGAGTGACCACTTACCTATAAAAGTGCTACGATACGTTTCCCACCTCCCCAAACCACACTGGCTTATCACCTGCCGCAAACTTTCAACCTTTAACCCAGACACTTTTAAAACCCTCCTCTCTAGAATTAACTGGAATTTCCTTACTCTGCTTACACTCAGTGAAGCAGTAAATGGCTTCAACTCAACTTTCCTAAATATTTTAAATTCTCTAGCCCCACTGAGAAAAGATCGATTAAAGGCAAACATTTCACCGTGGCTAACTAAAACCACCAGTATCCTTATGAAATCCAGAGATAGGGCATGGAAAACATGGGTACAAACCAAACATCGAGCTGACCTCCTAAAGTATAAAGAACTTAGAAATCTGAAAAAAAACTTATCAACAAGACAAAGAAGACTTTTATTATAATCCCCAAAAAACATTAAAATCTGATCCAAAAAATTCTGGAATGCTATAAACCAAACACTACATTCAGGTAACCCAACTTCACCAAACCCATGCCCTGACAAGTAAACCTGAAGAAACTACTAATACCTTCAACACCTACTTTATCAAATCCATTTCCAAACTATTTAACCCCAATCTCTCAAACAACAACTCTTCAAACCTCCCTATACACCCCTCAACCACTATCTCAGGAAACTCCTTCTCTCTCAAACCTGTCTCCACTGATTATATCAGAACTCTACTCTCAAAGCTCAAACCATACTCTGTATCAGCAGACAATATTCCTTCTTACTTTCTCCAGATTGCTGCACACTCCCTTACTATGCCTGTATCTATACTAATCAATCACTCCATCTCTGAGTCTAATGTTCATTCTATCTGGAAACAGTTTTACACTCTTCCTATTCATAAAGGAGGTAACTCCACAGAAATATCTAACTTCAGACCTATCGCTATCCTCTCCCCTCTCTCCAAAATCCCTGAGAAATGTATACACAAACAAGTTATGCATTATCTCTTACAAGAAAAACTTCTCACTCTAACACAGAATGGCTTCCATCCCAAGCATAGTACAACCACAGCTCTACTATCATTTCTCAACACCTTAGCCCTTGCTAAAGATGATCACAAACTCATATCCTGTCTATTCCTTGACCTTTATAAGGCTTTTGACACTGTCTCACACACTTTGGTACTTAGTAAAATTGTAGACCTAAACTTCTCCCCTGATACAGTTGCATGGTTCTCTAGCTATCTCTCTGATAGGCTGCAGTCAGTACGATGGGACTCCGCATATCTACCCCTGTCTCAGTAAGAACTGGTGTTCCCCAAGGTTCCATTCTTGGACCTCTACTCTTTAATACCTTCACCAACTCACTCCACTCCTCTTGACCTCAGTCTAACATTGTCCAATACACAGATGACTCTACAGTCATAACTATTGCTAATTCCCCCTTATAACTCCTAACAAATATCAAGACATCTTTCAACTCAGTAGACATGGCTCACTAATATTCAGCTCAACCTCATCCCTAAGAAAACAAAATTACTACTCTTTCTACCTAAATCTGCAAACCACATTAAACGTTCCTTCTCCACAAGGTCTCTAAACAATACTCCTATAGAAGTCGAAACTAGCACAAAACTCCTTGGCATTACCATTGACAACCAACTAAAATTCGATCTTCACATTAAAAAGTGCATACCCGCCCACCAAAATTAGGTCTACTGTACAGGAACAACAAATTCCTAACTACTGAAGCTAGGATTTCTCTTACCCATGCCTACCATCTACCATGCTTAACCTATTGTTCCCAAATACTCACAAATCTGAACTCCTCCCTACTTACCAAATTGGAATCAACCTACCACAAAATAACTAGATTTGCAGCTCAACAAACATATAAATCTCACCACTGTCTCTCCCTAAAATACCTGAACTGGCCCAAACTACTTCACCTGTTCCTACAATCTCAGCTTCAAATCTTACACTTCATCCTATATCAGCCTGATTTCTGCCCAAATCTATATACTTTCATCTCTCACTACTCCACTGCTGAAGCTCAACCCAAGACCTACTAATAAATCCATAAACCCAAATCCAGTACAGGGTGCAACTTATATAGCTACCATCCCAATATTGCATGGAACAAACTCCCACTAGAAATAAGGACCCTGACTCACCCCAAACAATTTAAGCTAGCAACCAAAGACCACTTTAAAAAAAATACTAGTCCTGGCACTGTACTACCTCTCCCTGATTATTACCTATCTTTATAGTGCGGTCAAACTAACTTACTAAAACTTACCATTAACTACTTCATCCTATGCTTCCTATGCAACCTCCAAAGCTTCTTGTATACTCTGCTCCCTGAAATTCTTGTTTAACCTTTTAAGTTTCTGCTACTCTGCGTACAAAGCCTTAGATTTACTCAACTCTCTTTTTAAACCAAAACATACAACTTATTCTACTTTAACATTCTCCTTTTTGTTTATAGTACTGTTTTTTCTGTCAACAATATACATGTATGTAGCTTATGTATTTTAACTAACAAAATTCTATTGAAATGTATCTGTATTGCTAATTTTATTGCATTGTATATATTTGGAGCATTTCTCCCCAGGCCTCCGCTGAAAAAGGTCAATAGCTCAGCTGGACACTCCTGGTCAACAACTGTAAAAGAAAATAATAAAACAAAATGAATTTTCATCCGAAATGTAGTTAAGTGTTTTAGGAAAATCTCAATGGGTGCTTTTTCTCTGAATACTTGTGATAACATTAGGTAAAGAAATACAAATGGGTACAATGTAATATATGCCTTTGCTAAAACTGTTTTTGAATGAATTTAATTAGCAACATGGTTTTGGCCTGCTTAGTGAGAGAGATTCAAAGGAATATAGAGAGGTATGTAGCTGTTTGTGGGTGAATATAAGAAATGGATAACTAAGCCTGTTACAGGGTTTGGGCCTACCCAGCATGCATAGTGACTAGCACTGATGTTCTCTTTCCAAGACGAATTTAGTAACGTGGTAGGAAATACTTCCTATATGGATAAGACAAGATGGAGAATTGTTACTATACAGAAATGTACTAAAGATAAGCTTAGGTAAGAGGAGTGTTCCTAGGTTAACTTCCCTGAAGGGCCATTTAAGCCTAGCCAATAAACTGAGGATATAATCAAATCATGTACTTTTTGTTTTTAAGGTGAAGAACTTAATCATTATGCCAAACCCACCCCCCAAGAGGTGTTTAACACACCTTTGGTTTATTGTTTTTCTGAAATGAGGTAATATGCTTGTCATAGTAGAGACCCTACTAGCTGAATCCGTTTCTGAGCCTGTTCACATGACCATCAAGTTTATTTCATTACACTGCTTTGTGAGAAAAAAATCATACTGACTCTTACCTTATAATGCAATTTTAATTGTGAAATAATCCATACAATGAAAGCTGATTTCTCTTGCACAGATATAAAGAATAACATTTAATGAAGTCCAAGATTCCAAAAATAAATCATTTATGAGTACCCTGAACAAAAAAAAAAAATCCATTTTGGAGCAGCCAGATCTCATTGTAAAATAATCTTGTTATTGCAGCAGTTGAGTTCTGAATTCTTTCCTTTCCATTAGTTTGTAATTCATGGGACTGTGCTACATAATTTAAATGCATAGAAGAGTAGGACATGGTTTCCACTTATTGCCAAAAATGCATAACATAACACATTCTGCAAGTTTTAAAATTGTACTGATTGCTTAAAGTCTGGTTTCAGAATGTGCAGTTACATTGTAAAATAGAACTATATATATAATTTGCTGCCCTTTGAAAAGAAGTCCATGGTTAAAAAAAAAAAGATGTATAAGATAGAATAAAATATTGTAGCGAAAGAGAGAAAGAGTGAGAGAGAGAGAGAGAGAGAGAGAGAGATGAACATGCTTGAAATCATCAGGCATGTTCCAGCTGATGAGCGGTGCAGCGTATCAATATTTGCATTGAAATGTAAAGAAGAATTTATAAAATATTCAGCATAAAGGTATGCTAGCTACTGGAAAAATAATATTCAAAGTTTTGGTTGAAAATATGAAGAAGGATTACACAGACAGCCATTCTGCCCTGTAGTTCCAGAAAACAAATAAAGTATAGCAATTCAGTATGACAAAAACATCTTTTATGGTTTTCTACTTCAAGGTGATGATTTTTTCTTATCTGCACATTTGTAAGTTTTGAAGAAGCACAGGTTCATCTTGTGCAGTTTTAGACTGTCAGCCAGGAAACAACTGACAGTCAGATAAGTATAGACCTTTAAAGTATAAATGTCAGGCACAGTGGGCACCTCTTGCATGTGTTTCTTGCGTTTGGATTCTGCATCTGTACAGCTGTCAGTCATCATATTCAGCTTGCTTTCAATCCTCAGCATTTCACATCTGTCTTCTTCAAAGTCATGTGAAACATAAATAGCTGATTACACTTCATTTATTGAATTTCCAAGAAATAATATGGCAAGCTCATTAACTTTCCAACTCTATTGAGTTTTTTCTTCTGAGTAACTTTCTTTTTGTTAATTAGCTAGCTGACAGTATTTCTCTAAGCAGAAATCATTTTAAAAACCTCGCTTATCTTAAATTTTGCTTTGAAGAGGCTGAAATAATCTATAGTTAATGTGTTTTTGATCTGTTTTGTGCAGCAGATATGTTAAATACTGTCTTACCTTCTAATGTGATGGGCTCACTATAATTAATCATGTGGAATTTAATCAACATGAGATTAACTGCAACAAAAACATCTAAAACTCCAAAGTGCTGCATTTAAATGACACCACAATGGTCACAAAGTACTCAAAACAGCCCCCTGCACTCCATTGAATGGCAGTATGCTTCTACATCCCTGAAATATATCTATGTATATATATATATATATATATATATATATATATATATATATATATATATTTATAATATATATATATATATATATATATATATATATATATATATATATATATATATATATTGATCTAGGACATGCACGACTGTGCAAAGTCCCAAATCCATAATCACCGAACATATATTAACGAAAGCACTTTCACTGAAAAAGCGTTTTTGTTAATATATGTTAAAAAATAAAATAAAATAAAGAAATCTACGTTTATGCAAAGGGGCTTCATCCCCCTGCATCCCCCCCCCACCCCCTACTTTAATATTCTCACTCCTAGACCGCACTACAGTGAGGAAAAGGGAATGTTCCCTTATCCACACCATAGTGCCGTACTGCAAACAGGCATACTTATGCGAAAGTGCTTCTTTGGTGAAAACACTTTCGCGCAAGTATGCCAAACCGAAATTAGTTTCAGTGATTTTGTCTTCAGGGATCTGTATGGATCCCATATATAAATATGGATTCATATCACTTCACTGAAAGACCATTTCATTGACACCCATTTCACTGAGACCAAATCACCTAAAGTTCATTTCACTGAAATTTCATTTCACCTAAAACTCATTTCACTGACAAGTAGTACTCTAAGGCAAGTCAAATGTATATGTCCTTTTTCCCACTGTAGTGCGATCCTGGTGTTAGTATATGTAGTTAGGGAGGGTGTGATAGCCCCCCCCCCACTTAATTTGGTTTTCTGTTCTCTGGTTTTGTTTTACATTATTTGGTAAAACCCAACTAGGTGGGGGGCTATGATAACTAGAACTGTGCAAAAGAAAAGGGTTCAGCACTGATATTTCTAATCCAAGACGTGACTGGCTCCCATGGCCCTTACAGGTAATTGTAGGATTTTCAGCTTTACGTTTTGATTGTTACCTCTTCTGCTCACACCCAAGAAGGTTGCCAGCACATTAGTTATTAACATCCTTAAGAGGACATGGTATTTTGGCTTATTACAAACTTAAAAAAGGGGAAGGTAGAACACAAACAGAAATGTCATATTTTCTCCTCTTCTCTGAGTCCTGAGCTGGACTGCATCTTTGACTCAGCCAGTTCCAATGTTCTGAAACCTTTCAATTTTCCTCTAGCAACATTATGAGTTTGTTCCACTCATAGTGAGCAACAAAAAATTAAGTTTCCATAATGTGATACTTAATAAACCAATTGTCATAGGTACAAGTAGTGTGCAATAGCTACAGCATAGGAAAATATAATGTTTTTGTTAGAATGTGATTAATGGGGTAACATGTTTCTCATTCAGTTTGTTTTCATGGAAAAAGATATAATCCACTTGGGGTATAGAAAGAAAAATAACTGTACATTACGGAGAACCATACATTTCAAACTGCAGGCATTGAAAATAGGAACAAAGGCCCTTAAAAAATAGGAAAATCCAGATAAACATCTAAACATCTAATTAGCATAAATTCTGAATAGTAAATATCACATAACTCTTCCCTCCCCTTCCAGTAGGAATGTAGAATACTAAATAGTGGAAAAGCACCGCTATAGAGCTAACAAAATCTCAAGACCCAAAATAGAGGACTAATTAAAATAGAAGAATGATAACTTTCAATCAAGTTTAATGGTTTCTTTCTTTAACTGAATACAAAACTTTTTCAGAACATCCAAACAGGAAAAGTGCTCCAACGAAAACCATTTATTAAAGTCTCACAACAAATCAGCTGATACATCCCTACTAAAAGTCAATTAAATATGTTACAAATCTTAAAATATTACATTAATCAATTCAAATAAAGTAAAATATATACACATTTTAAATCAATAAACACATTAAACATTTCTTGCTTTCAAAGACATTTCACACATAGGTTACAGTGTAAAAATAAACATTCCAACAAATACATTTTTGGTGACAAAGATACACTTGTAGGGGTAGTTTGTTTTGCCTCCTGTGATGGAATCACTACTAAATACCAAACACTCACTCTACTGATGCCCAAAATCCTGAAACCAAACACCTGAAACACTGCAATACCAAAAAAACAAAACCGCGAATTTCAAACTACCGAAAACTACACACAACATACACCACACAAAGACACATACACACACCTTCCCTCAAAACACAAACACACAAACCTAACATACAGACAAGCGGGGGGGCAAACCCCCTACATCCCCCATGTGGGGGGCTGCACCCCCCACACCCCCATACTCCAAGGACGCACTACCCAGACAAACACATGAATACACCACCACATGCCTACGTCCCCCTCGCCCATACACATCACACTCACAACACACACATGCACTAAACCTCTAACCAACACAGTTAAACAGAAATACTTACCTGCCCTTCCACCATACCGCAACACCAGAAGCGCGAATTTCAAACTCCGGATAATCGGGATTTTGAAATTTGCGCTTCTGGTCTTTCTGTAGTTTGGGGTTAAGGCTATATGGTCTAGAAAGTTTGAAATTCAGTATTTCAAACTTTTGAGATTATGTAGTGTTCCCCCTGTGACACCTGTGAGAATTTCTATGTGGGTAAAACCACTAGAAAGCTCTCACAGAGAATTAATGAACATAATTTGGCAATGAAGAAAAAAGATGGTGACAAAGCCTTAGCAAAACTTTCATTACAATGTCATGACTATAGAACGGTTTATTTATTTATTTATTTTTTATTGGATCAAATTAGTACTAACCCTGCATTAGGTGATTTAAATAATACATTACTATTAGAGGTAAAAGAAGTAAAATAGCATTTGGCATTAGCTAGTGACAAAACACATGGTTTGAATAGATGTATTACTATAGAATGCGTTTTTTGTCTTATTAGTGCCCTGTTTTGATAGTATTCAGAAACGGGTCTATATCAGAAGATCAAAGTTTCAAAACTTCTAATCTGATATGGTTGACACCATATGATCGAAGTCTTGAAACTTGGAATCTTTTAAAGGAGATCTCCGTACAGCACGGAAAGGGAAGATTCCCCTTTTCTGCACTTTAGTGCGATCTCGGAGTTGATATATTTAAGTAGCGGGGGTCTGGGGGGTGCAGGGGGGCTTGCCCCCCTGCTTAGAGCATTTCAATAGTTTGTTTTTGTAGGTTGTTGTCTTTTATTACATTTTCAGTGTTTCAAGACTTCGATTATATGGTGTCAACCATATCAGATTCGAAGATTTGAAACTTCGATAATGTAATATACTGTTCAGAAACACATGCTTAAAAAACAGAAACTGACAAAAAATATTGAAAATATAAGCACATTATCAAAGAGACAGCATAAAATCTGTAGACTTTAATTAACTGTATCGCAAAATTGTACCATACAAGTTCATTTATTTTTGCTTCAGAAAATGGGAAATGTAAGATATGTGTCCTCTTTATTTAAATGGATGCTGCCACTTGTACGTTGGTCATGTAGTGTGGTTTTCTGTGTACTAGACAGCTTTAAAAAAAAATCACATGTGATGAGAGAGGGATTCAGATAATTGAGCGAAGGGGTAAACTGAGCTTGAAAATAGGGACATACCTCCAAACAAAGGGGCATCCTGTGCAGGAGTAAATCAAGCCTGAAAAGAAGAATGTTCTTCCAAAAAAGGGACAGTTGAAAGGTCTGAAATGAGAGAGAAGACTATAAAGCATAACTGCAAACCATTAGTTTTTCTAACTAATTTTTATGCACACCATTATATCTATATATATCTATATCTATATCTATATCTATATCTATATCTATA
>NC_056736.1:110740887-110808387 GCF_019279795.1 Protopterus annectens | reverse complement strand
TATATCTATATCTATATCTATATATGTATCTGTATCTGTATCTATATCTATATCTATATCTATATCTATATCTATATCAATATCTATATCTACATCTGTATCTGTATCTATAGCTATGTCTATATATATAGCTGTATCTATATCTCTATCTGTATCTATAGCTATATCTATATCTATATCTATATCTATATCTGTATCTGTATCTATATCTATATCTATATCTATATCTATATCTATATCTGTATCTATATCTATATCTATATCTATATATGTATCTGTATCTGTATCTATATCTATATCTATATCTATATCTATATCTATATCTGTATCTGTATCCGTATCCGTATCCGTATCCATATCCATATCTATATCTCTATCTCTATCTATATCTATATCTGTATCTGTATCTGTATCTATAGCTATATCTATATCTATATCTATATCTATAGCTGTAGCTGTATCTGTATCTGTATCTGTATCTATAGCTATATCTATATCGGTATCTGTATCTGTATCTATAGCTATATCTATATCTGTGTCTGTATCTGTATCTGTATCTATAGCTATATCTATATCTGTATCTGTATCTGTATCTACATCTGTATCTATATCTATATCTATATCTATATCTATATCTGTATCTGTATCTGTATCTACATCTGTATCTATATCTATATCTGTATCTGTAGCTGTATCTGTATCTATATCTATATCTGTATCTGTATCTGTATCTATAGCTATATCTGTATCTGTATCTGTATCTGTATCTGTATCTATAGCTATATCTATATCTGTATATGTATCTGTATCTACATCTGTATCTATATCTATATCTATATCTATATCTATATCTATATCTGTATCTGTATCTGTATCTGTATCTGTATCTACATCTGTATCTATATCTATATTTATATCTATATCTATATCTATATCTGTATCTGTATCTGTATCTGTATCTGTATCTACATCTGTATCTATATCTATATCTGTATCTGTATCTGTATCTACATCTGTATCTATATTTGTATCTGTATCTGTATCTACATCTGTATCTATATCTATATCTATATCTGTATCTGTATCTGTATCTGTATCTACATCTGTATCTATATCTATATCTATATCTATATCTGTATCTGTATCTGTATCTGTATCTGTATCTACATCTGTATCTATATCTATATCTATATATATATCTATATCTGTATCTGTATCTATAGCTATATCTATATCTATATCTGTATCTATAGCTATATCTATATCTGTATCTATATCTATATATCTATATCTATATCTATATATCTGTATCTGTATCTGTATCGATATCAATATCTATTTCTGTATCTACATTGGTCCTTTCATTGATGTCTATATGACAGATCTAGAAACTATATAAGCATTTTCTTGTAAAATGATATAACTTACCCTGAGGATAGATTGTCTTTGATTTTTTTTTCTAATTACTTTTTTGTCCCCATGACTGTGATCAGGTTCTCTTCTATCAGACTTAGCCAACTCTTTCTTTCTACAGGTGACATACTCAGTAGAGCAACACTAAAGCATTAATCATAAAAGGTAAAAAAAAAAAAAAAAAAAAAAAAAAAAAATAGATTTGTACTCTTAACACCCATGCTCCCAGGCACAGCCTGAGACCATGCAAATGTAATCTGTTTTTTTGCCGAGTGCACCCCCCCCCCCCGTGAGGGGGTCTGAACCCCTGTACCCCCCTGATAATTATATATGCTATCTCTGAGATGGCAGAATCCCTGTTGAACTGCCTATTCCTCTACCCCTGGGATTGTTGATCTCACACTCCTGTTGGCTGCCTGTTTTATTGATCGAAGTGTGTATAATCACTTGCCTGCATATTGGATAGATATCCTGTTGTAATAAATTCATGTATACCATTTCAGAATGCACACATGTTTATCTTCTTACATCTTTTGCATGTCATCAATATAGTTATTACTGTCTGATATGCTTATGTGTCTCATCAACTCCCCAATAATAACACAGCTCCAATCAAGCTTAAACAGTAATTATGCACACAGCATGCTGTAAAAAATAAAGATTAGACACTGCAACTCAACTGCCTTCACCTGAATCAAGCCTATAGAATCAAAATGCAATATTAATCTTATAAAAAATGCATGTAGCAAAAATAAAATTAAAATCAGAACACAAAAAGCCAGCTAGGAAAAGTCAGTGCTTAGAAGATGGACTCATCCTATTCTATCATAACCTTCACTGAACTACTAAAATAATACCAAAAATTTATCTATCACCATAAAAAAGTTGAAAACTAAAACTGAACTAGAAGAAAAAAAGGACACTTTATTTCCCTGTCAACAAGCGGATAAGGTTCATATCTCTGGCAAAACAGTGCAGGGAATTACATCAGCCCTTACTTCAGTTGCACACCACAAATCTGAATAGTAATTTTGGTGATACCACAGCCGATTTAATGTAATAATAGTGCTTACATCTGCTTGAACTGGCATCACTTATAACTGCTCTTTGGACTATTTACGTATAGTCCATTCCGTCAGGCCCTTCTGCACTTATCCACCATAAGTTTGATGAATAGTGACTTTGACATTACTACATTTAATTTAAAGTAATCACAAGGGTAACATTTTCTGTAGCTGGTGACCCCCTTTTATACTGTACACCAGTATTTTTAAATGCAGAGCATTCCATCAGCATCCATAGCAGTGCAACATCACATCTTCAGTGTCTTTAATGATACCTCAATTAATTTAAGGCAACCAGAGGGCTAGTGTTCAGTGCAAAAGGTGAACATTTTATTCCTCCATGTCACCTCCTTTAATGCATGCCTTCTATTGGTCTTACTGAAATTAAACACTGCAAGTCTGAATAATTTTTATGATGTTAGCATGGTTAATTAAAGGCTATAGCATGGTTAAAATTTGCTACAACTGCTGACCTTCTTATACCTGTCCTCCAATCTCTTTAAATATAGTGCTCCATCAGCACCTACTAAAGTTAACCACTGCATCTCTAGACAGTGATTTTGATATTCCTAAAGTTAGTGATTTTGACATTAATACACATAATTTAAGCTTGCCTTCTAGTTTAAGTAGATGTTACATTTAAATACCTACTAGAGCATATTAGCCTAAACATTCTCTTCTGAAATAGTTTCAAATGTTCATAAGTGGTTACTAGGCTACTGGCCAAGAGCCATTTCATGCCTGGCCATCCTTACCCCAAATTTAACAAAATATTGCTAAAATGTGTGAATACACCAAGTAATTTTACAATTACAATATAGGCTTGTACACATCAAATGTTCACAAGTTGCCCCTGTACACTAAGGACATAGGTACCAAACCTGGTTATGCTTGTGATTTCCCATCCATTTGTCCAAGTTATGTTTGAATAGAGTTAGGGATGAGCTTTGTTCATATGAATGGGAAGCCTGTGCTAGAAAAGGGGAAATCTTTGAGATACATATCTGTTCCTCCAACTTGTCTGCTTTATGTCACAAATGAAGTTTATATCCTTGGAATGGCTATTTATGATGCTATTTTTTTTTTTGTAGATGTACAACAAATTTATCAGTGTGAGATCAGAGGATGCCTTGTAGACTAGGCATAGATTGCTACCCAGCCATTTTAGGAGACCAAGTACAGGGATAGGACTTTGACGCGGTCTGCATAGGGCTTGTTGTTTAATCCTTGTATTCTTTTTGTGAGTAACCTCTGTGGACGCTCAAGCGGTTGCGAATGACTGGTCAAGTAGATGCGGAAGGATGCACTGTACTCAATGACTGGTATGATGACAGCCAAGTACAACAGAACAATACCCCTTGGACCTGGATGCCATGCCCTTACTTATAAGTTGTGCAAAGTAGAATGATTTTCTCACCAAAGTAGACACATGGTGGTCAAAAGTCAGGTTACTGTCAACATGCATTCCCAGATCCCTGACCACTGATTCTTCTTTTAAGTGCACATTATCACTGTGGTCATTTCCAGGAATTGATGTCTTCCCAAAGAGTTCTATTATGTATTTTTTTCACAAATTCAGTTTTAGTCCATGGCTCTGGCAACAGTTTTTTTTTTGTCTGCATCAGGCTTTCCTGAAGGGTATCTATGCCTTTAGAGGATTCACTGACCACACCTAGTTTACAGTCATCAGCATACTTTCTCAAGCAGAGGCCCTTGATGTTTGCCTTGACCACAGAAGTAGATCCCGAAAAGGAGAGACCCTAGCACCAATCCCTGTGGGACTCTGCTAGTAACCAGCTTGTTTATGGAGGTGAATTTTCCTGTCCTAACTTATTGCATCCTATCAGCGAACCAATTGGCTATCCATTGGGTGATATATGGGTTTATTCCCAATTTTTTAAGTTTTTCTGTAATGCCTAAGTGAGATATTGTGTTGAACTCCTTGGCCAGGTTGATGAAGGCAGTGTGTACTGCTATTCCTTCAGCCATAACTTTAATGACTTTTTGGAGAAGTCTAGCAGGTTAAGTAGACATGACCTGCCTTTGACAAAACTGAACTAGGCAGAAAACTGGTGTCCTTCTCCAGAAAACTAAAATTATAAGAATGCATTATACACTGCACACTCACTCTGAAATGTATTTTACCCTATATGGCCAGTTAACCTGTTGGAAAGTGTTTTGCAGAATATGACAGGGATATCATTAATACCAGGACAGGGAATTAGAAGCTTCTGACTTTCTGATTTTTAGAAAGCTAGGTGAGTTTTTCTGATCAGCAGATAGCACAGATCCTGACTCTCCTAAGCAGATTTAGTTTCTAATATAGTACACTACATGGTGCTTGATACTGGCAAATCTATTACTTAAGATATAATAAAGGTCATCACCTCTGCCAGCCCTTCTCATTACTTGGCTTATAACTCCTGCTCATTTCTCAACATTTATACCTTGGTGGCAACAAAATTCCTGTATTTCTCCCTCACTTCTCATTCCTTGGTGGTGGTAAGAAATTCCCTTCTCATCTCTTTCCCTATTCCCATAAAGATTATTCACCCTTTCTTACAATCAATCCATCCATAACTAAATTAAAAGGCTTGGAAATAAAGAGTTGTGTTGTGCCTCAATAAATGTTGTCCTCCTTTGAGACCCCTCTGCATATTGACTTACTAAAAGTGGTGTTATTATATGAAGCTTTAATTGATGCTAAAATTTTCTTCCCAAAGCTGTCTTTTTAAAATATGACATATAAATAGGCACTTTAGGGGTTTGAATACCTTGCTGAGGTCAGACAAAATGATATATGCCTCATTATGCATATTTTCAAATTTACTGATGAAAGAAGCCAAGGCTCACTAATCATATGAGGCATACCTCTCAACTGTCCAGATTTTTGCAGAATGCTCAGATTTTTGTCTCATAGTTTTGGTCTGTTTCTCATAAAATTATGGTTTTCTGGCAAACCATTAAAAATTGTAGTCAGAAAATAATGAAAGATATTTGAATTTCAGGCTTCATACCCTTCAGAAAATTTCATGCCAATGCAAAGCCTGTCAGTCCATCAACATTCTAAGTTTGTAAGAGCAATATTTAAAAATTGTCCCTATTTTGGGGCTTTGTCCCCCTATTATTTATGGCTTTGTCCAGATTTTTTTCTCTAAGAGGTTGAGAGGTATGGAGGCCAGCCATTCGTGGGAAAAGCTCCCTAGCCATGTCAAATTAACTTCGGAAGAACAGTATTTAAAAAACATTCAGCCCTGTACAACTAGCAGTGTAAGTTACAGGGAACAGATGTATGGCCACATTGTGTTCCTCATATTTTAAAGCTGTAACACACTTAATGCTGCAACACACACACACACACACACACACACACACACACACACACAAACACACACACACACAAACACACACACACACACACACACATTAGAAGAGAGGTACACCTCATACTTCACACTGGCTCACTTTTTTTTCCTTTGTCTAGCAGCATAAAGCGCATATAACATACTTTTGACACTGTTCTGTGACGGTCGCTCAACATACTTCTGACACTGTTTTGTGACTGTTGCTCTTTATACCTTATAATGAGGCTAGAGCATAACAGCTCTAAAAGGTACATAATGTAGAGGATCATGAGCTGATCTGTGATCATTACTGCTTTGTCATGTGTTCAGGACATAGATGCCAAGATGCTCGAGAAAACATAATACAGGGTTATGATCCACTGACCTGCTCATAATTCATTGTAGATTTAGCTTCTTCATGTACTACAAGTTAATCAAAATTAAGATGTTAAAAAAAAAAAACAAGCTATGTTGTTCTGGCTTTCAAATCTGGTAAAGCAGTGGAGCAGTGGTTGGTCTAAGAGGATTGATTTAATTCAAAGTAGTTTGTGTACCTCTAGGGTTACCACCTGTCCCTCTTGCGAGGGACAGTCCCACTTTGGTCAGTTTTGTCCTGCAAAAAAAAAATCTAAAAAATTGTAAATGTCCTGAGATTTTAAGACAAAAATATTTACTAAGTTTTCTTTAATAGTTGCATAAAACAGATATTTTGTATCTGAAACACCTAAATATTATATCAAATAGCATAAGCAACTCATACACTACAAGAATAAGCTTTTATATGGGCAAAAACAGTGAAGTTCTGTCCTTTGCATTGGCCGTGTGTATGTCTGTCCTGCAAAATCACACATTTCTACAAAAAATGTCCCACTTTGGGCATTTGAAAAGATGACAACCCTATGTACTTCAACAGACAGGAGGCAGACATGGGAGTTGAAACAAAGCTGTTTCATGTCCTTCTGCTGCTGCTGTTAAATGGTTAACACTTTCTGCTTTTAGTGAAGGTTATTTTAGGTACGTATGC
The DNA here is from genome assembly GCF_019279795.1 of Protopterus annectens. NCBI lineage: Eukaryota > Metazoa > Chordata > Ceratodontiformes > Protopteridae > Protopterus > Protopterus annectens. Next base: position 110,801,542 of record NC_056736.1, on the reverse strand, counting down.
CTCTAAGTTCATAGGTTCATAGGTTCATAGGTTCATACTAGGCTATCTGCCCTGAGGCAATTATAAGCCTAGCCCGATTTTGTATGGCTTACGCCACCCCTTGATTTGAGTATACTGTGCCCTTTTTAAGGTTTAGTTTACTGTGCCTCTGTCTAATAGTGACACAGGAGTAATCCCTGGGACAAACCTACGATCCCCCATCCACCTATCGAGATTCTTCTTGAAGAGATTCAGTGAGGTGCTCTGCCTCACATGAACTGGAATTCTATTCCAGAGTGAAGGGAGCCTCTGGGTTATGAACCTGTCCCTCCAGCAAGTTCTATTTATTTCTGTAATGAGGTTCAAGTCCCTCGAGCATGTGGCTCTAAGGGATTTAGATTTACTGAGGTGTAGCATGTCCATTAATTCTGGATTTGACATAGCTTTGTATGTCAGGCATAGATCGCCTCGAAGTAGGCGGTATGCAACTAAGTAGAGCTGGAGTTTTTTTAACCGAGCAGCATATGGCATCTGTTTGAGACTATTGATCCTCTTGGTGAGATACTTTTGGGGTCTTTCTAATTGCTGCAGGTGTCGGGTAAGGTACATCCCAAAAGGGGCATTGTATTCTATGATGGGCCTGATGAGGGATGAATAAAGGGGCACGATTACCTCTCTTGATCTAGATGTGAAACCCTTCATGATGAGGTGGGCTATGTAGAAGGTCTTTCTAACCACTTTGGCAATGTGGTTTTCAAAGGAAAGATTGCTATCAATTTGGGTCCCCAGGTCCCTAATAACTTTCTCTGTACTTAATGGGTTTCCGCCTATGTGGTAATTTGTGGGCACATTGTTTTTGCCAAAGGGTATGACTATACATTTTTTGGCATTTAGCTTTAAACCATGGCGCTGGCATCAGTTATCTGTCTCTGTGAGACCTTTTTGAAGGATGTTTGTGTCAGATGGAGAGTTGATTATGGCGCCCAGTTTGCAGTCGTCTGCGAACTTGGCGAGCCATAGTCCTCCCACATTTGCCTGTACCTCGGAAAAGTATATACCGAACAAGAGTGGTCCCAGGACAGAACCCTGTGGGACGCCACTTGTGACCGGTTTTGAGTCTGACATGGCTCCAGCAACTCTCACTCTGTAGGTTCTGTCTTTGAGCCAATTTGCAACTCATCTTGTGACATAGGGGGTCATATTTAAGCTGGATAGATTATCTATGATGCCTGAGTGGGGTATTGTGTCAAATGCCTTTGCAAGGTCCAGATAGGCTGTGTGGACTACCTTCCCTTCATCTATGGCTTTGGTGACTGTTTTGAAGAAGTCAACCAGGTTCAAAAGGCAGGATCTGCCCTTGACAAAGCCAAACTGGGTAGGATCTAGTGTCTGTAGGTCCTCAATGTCTTTGTTTATGAGCTCCATCATGATCCTCTCCATAGCCTTGCAGACTAAGCTAGTAAGGCTTATGGGGCGATAGTTTCCAGGGTCCGTAGAGGCTCCACCTTTGTGGAGTGGGACCACTGTTGCTGTACGCCATTCTGTGGGCACATATCCTGTAGTGAGGCTGAGATTGTATAGCTGTTTTATTTGAGGGATTAGTTCCTCTTGGAGTTCATGTAGGATGCAACCTGGGACGCCATCTGGTCCCATGAAAGCAGTGTTTTTTGCTTTGGAGAGGGCAGCCTTCACCTGAGCATCAGAGATGTTTGGGAGGTAGCCCTCTGCCGGGATAGATACTTGCTCTTTTGGGGGGAGGGGGTGGAGAAGTTTGCACTGAACCTGTCTGCCAGGATATTGGCGATGTCTGTGGGTACAGTGTATTTTTTGTCGTTTAGAATCAACTCAGAACAAGTCTGGGAGTTGCATCCCAGGTTTCTAACATAACTGAAAAAAGCCTTATGATTGTCTTTGGTGTCCTGTGCAATTTTTCTCTCGAAGCTGGCCTTGGAGGATTTTATGAGGGATCGTAATTTTTTGCTAGTACTGATCAGAGATGCCTTCCCTATTAGGGATTTTGCTCTATCATGTAGTAGCTTCCTCCTTCTGTTGTACAGTTTATTTATGGCAGGGATCCACCAGACTGGACGCCTGCCTTTGGATGATTGGGTCTTGGTTTTGTTTGGGATAGCATGATCTATGCATTCCTGGAGATGTCCGTAGAATGCGTTTATATAGGATTCTGCAGTTTGGGCGGTAGTTTCCACTGGCCCTGGGGCCTTGAAGGATTCCACTTCAGTTTTGAGAAGTGAGAAGTTCACTTTTGAGATGTTTTTCACTGTGGTTTTCTGAGCTGGGGGTGGGGTCGGGATGTGGACATCCAGTGAAATTAATTTATGGTTTGATCTTACCAATGAGGGATATACTTCTGGTGTGGAGCATAGAGTCCCCATGTTGGTAATGATCATGTCTAGTATGTTGTCCCCTCTTGTGGGAGTGGTGACTAGTTGTTCCATAGCATTTGAGTTTATAATTTCCAGGAACCTTTGGGCTAAGGTGCTGGGGCTTGAGTAGTGCTCCCAGTCAATGTTTGGGTAGTTGAAGTCGCCCAATATAATGGTGTTTGGAGAGATCTTCATGTTCTCCAATGTTTTCAGGAAAGCCGAGTGGGATTCCTGACTTTGAGAGGGTGGTCTGTAGGATGCTATAAACTGAAAAGCAGTCTTGCCCACTGTTAGTTGCACATGGATGGTCTCCGATACTTCGTGCAATGCCACTAACCTGGAGGTGTGGATATCCTTGATAAATATGGAAACTCCCCCTCCTTTTGTGGTTCGGTCCGGGTTTTCGGGCCGAAAAGCATGATATGAGGTATAGCCTGGTAGTGCTGGGGTGCTCTCTGGAGCCTTGAACCAGGTTTCTGTCACTGCACAGATATCGATGTTCTCCATACTGAGGAGAGCTTCGAGTGCGTGCATCTTGAGGTTAAGACTTCTGGCATTTAGCAGCATTACCCTTAGTTTCTTGTTCCTTGTGCTGTCTATGGGGTGGGTTTGACTTTTGAGCCTTGCCTAAAAAGGCACTATGGGGTGGCAAGAGCCTTTGCCAATATCCAAAAGCCCAGTGGTGACAGGTGCAAGCCGTCCCTAGTGAAGCAACGTGGCTTGTCGAGCATGTCATCCCAGGCTGACAGACACTGGATCCCCTTTGAATGACACCAAAATTTTAGCCAATTGTTAAAATCGATCATTTTGTCTTTGTACTGTGGCATCATTCTAGGTGAGGGTATGATGCTGCTCAAGGTCAGGGTCATACCAGCCTGGGCTACATGATCAGAGAGCTCCTCTATGTCTCTTTTCATGTAGTCCAGGGAGGTACGTCTCAGGTCATTCACACCAGCATGTACAATGACTGAGTCATATTTGTATTTGCTTTGGAGTGACCTGAGTGCTTGCATTATGTGGCGGATCCTAGCACCCGAAAGGCAGCTTACCGTGACCTTCTCTTTATTCAGCCTGGTGAGCGGGACATCAGTGTGTCTGACAATAGAGTCACCTATTACAAGAGTATCAGGTGTGTTATTCAGCCTTAAGGGCTGTGGCTGCTTGGCACACTGACTTTGTGGGCTATGTCTTGTGCGTGTTTTGTTTTGAGGTAGCATTTGCTTGGATGTCTGCTTTGGAGGTGTCTGTTGCTTAGGTAGATTTTTATTTAGAGCCTCCGAGTATGTTTTTGTGTATTTATGTGTTTGGTTCGCTGATGTGGTGGGACTATGTGATACTGGAATTGTGTTTTTAATCTCTTATTATTTATTTAATATGCTTTAATATGTGGAGAATATGCTTTAATATGTGTTATTAATCTCGTGCTACAGTGCGCTAAAGCAGACTTAACCAGGATAAAATTAGCTGCTTTTTGAGCATAATCAGGGAGCTTCATGTTATATAGTTCCTTGGCATTACAGAATTGCATGATAAGCTTATTTTTGCCACATTCAGAACATAATCAGCCATTCCATGTGCTCAGTTGTATTGAACTCTATAAAATATGCACAAATTAACTTTCAGAAAACAACTGTCTGTGCTGGGTCATGACTATGAAAAATATTGAAGAACATAATATATCATATGTTTCTAGGTTCATAGGTCAGTACTGGGCAGTTTGTAAATCATTACAAACTAGCTAATATCTTGTATTTTTAGTTCCCTCTACCCTCAAGGGGTAACATGTGAGAGACTGGGGAAGAACTCAGGGCTTCCTATCCAATTATTTGGGTTAATTTGATGGTGACAGGAGTGCTATTCTGCTTTATATGTAATGGAAGATTGTTCCAGAGGTGGAGAATATGCTTTAATATGAATCACCATTTTGTTGTATTTATTTGTTGATGAAGATTTAGTTCTCTTAATCAGGTATTTGGGGAGCCATTCATCCTGTGAAGGAATAGGGGGCTAAAGAGGGTTGAATCTTTTATGGAAAGAAAATCTTGACACAAATCCCAAAGGAGTAGTCTAAAAGAGACTGATTACAAAGAGACAGAGAGAGAGAGAGAGAGAGAGAGAGAGAGGCTGCCTGTCTGTTGTAATAACCAAGATTTTTTAGGCTACTCCTAATTTTAGTTATGAATCCCTGAGATATCACAGATCAACTAATGTGTTTAACAAATATGTGCCAAAAGAAGTACTATTTTCAATAATGGGTTTGATGAGATATGAGTAATCATGAATGAAGACTTCTTTGGATCAAGAAGGAATGTTTTTAGAGATTAGATGAGCCGGGTAGAAGACATTCTGAACTCCCACAGACACATGATGGTCTTGTAGGTAAAGAAGTATCAACAAGAGTGGCTAGGGCCGTTAGACAGAGGTGTAGCTGTAACAGGACAAGGGGGTGGCTGCCCTGGGCACAAGGTATACGTGGGCATGATCAGCAGCTGCAGATGGTGTGGTGCTGCAGTCCCTGCATTTAAAAATGAATGTTGATACTGTATTAGCCAATTAACGATCAGTGGTGCACTTATCGTATGGCACTGAAACTGCAGTAAATCACTTGTTACATTTGCAGCAAGCGAAGTGTAGAAGAACTTTTTTTTGCTCTCAAATTTGAAAGAACCTTTTTTTAGCTCCATATCTTAGAGGTGGGAATCAGATAACCAGATAACCTAAGTGCTGTTCTGCCTTTATGACAGTGTCTGATTGGAAGGGGTGTGTCACCTATATGGTTTGCAAACATGTTTTGTTTACAAAGATAAATTATACTACATTTTTTTTCACATTCAATTTGAGGCCAATTTCCTTGTAAAGACTGTTGACCCGGTTTAACCCAGGAGCAAGTGTGAGTCAGTGAAAGACTGAATAACAACACCCAATCTACAATTATTTGCAAACACCCAATATACAGTTTTTTGCAAACATAGATAACCATAATCCAGGAGTGCTGGCCTAGATGTTTGAAAAAATAGATTTCAAATAGGAGAGGGTCCAACAATGAGCCCTGCAGTACAGCACTGGTAACCTTTCTGCTGTCAGTAATGGCACCTTCAAATCTAACTACATGGATTCTATCCCACAATCAGTTACTTATCTACAGTGCAGTATAAGGATTTATAGTGTAAGTAACAATTCTGTCAATAATGCCTGCATGTAAATTGCATCAAAGGCCTTGACCTGGTCTAGATACACTATATGTGCTGTGTACCCACTATCCACTACTTTGGTTATACTTTCAAAGAAATTTAATGAGATTAAAGAGGCAGAACCATACTCTGATAAAGCCAAATTGATGACTGTCTATAGTTAAGAGGTTTCCACTGTCCACGCTAATGAACTATGACATAATATGTTCCAATAACATTACAAATGAGACCTGAGACTAATTGGCCTATAGTTATAAGCATCCGTGGTTGGGCCAACCTTGTGTAATGGCATTACAGCGGTTGTTTCCAGGCTTCAGGAATGTAGCCAGTGGGTAGGATTAGATCAAAGAGATTAAGAAGGGGTTCAGATAGCCCAGATTCAATACTGTTAATCATGCAGTCTGGTGTTTTATCAAGGACCATGGCTGAGGTGCTGTTATCTTTTGAGAAAACTATGATGACTTGCACCACAGTAGTTAAAGTGTGGCTGGGACTGTGGAATTAATAGAATTTTCTGTAACTGTGAGCAGAATAAAATTTATGCTAAATTTATCAGCTAGGTTATTAAGAATTTTCTTTTGGTGAGAATGGACAGTATGACTGTGGATTAACTTCAAGCATTGTTCAGAGCTAGTTATTAACTTCCTGACATACTAAACAAAAATAAATGTAGTTATTTTGATTTTAAGTTCATACTCAGCATTTATTTCCATAAATGTTAGGTTCATACTCAACTTTTATCTCCATAAAAGTTATATGCAATTCTTTAGTGCTTTTATGGACTATAATTTTGACTTATTAATTTCAGTGTTAAATAATTAACACTAGTAACATAACTGAACACCATCCATACCTACTGACCTGAAATTAAATAAAAATATCTCCATTATTATCCTAGAAGAGTGACGTCATGCTTTCAGCAGTAAAACGATCACCACAGGCTAACAATAAGTCAAGCTAGGAAATAAAATTTTATAGACATCTGCTTTGTAATAAAAAGCTCATTCAGTTAGTTCTAGCCAACATTACTTTATGTGAGTAAGGTTTCATGCATAGAAGATGTGACATCAAGCTTGTAATGCAAGATCACAAGGTTTGCACCGGTTGGGCTTTCCCCTCTAAATTTATACCTGATGTAGACGTCAGGCCATTAGTGTATACATTTCAAAGATAATCCTTCATAGGAGGTCTGTAAGTGGTACAACAAGAAAGGAAACATAATTAAGTCATTCCATGGTTACAGTAAATTAAACTTATACAAATTACATATTTGTTGAATAACACATCCTATATATCTTCACTTTTATAAGTCACGTGTCACTCATTAATAGAGCATTTTTAGGTTCTGACCTTGCACTTGCTGGAAGCAGTAAGAGTAGAGGTGACACATATATCACTCTGTTGTAGCTAGAAGAAATGGTGGGGAGGGGTCATTATTGTTAGGCAGCTAGATGCTCAAATTGGCTGGCTAGAGATGATCTTTTGGCATATTCTGGAGTTGCATTCATGCCCATCAACATTAAGGCTATGGAACGTATCATCATGGAACTTATAAACAATGACATTGGTAATCTCCAAACTCTGGACCCTACCCAGTTCAGGTTTGTAAAAGGCAGATCATGTCTCCTAAACTTGATAGACTTCTATGAAGTGGTCACCAAAGCCGTAGATGAGGGTAAGGTGGTCCACACAGCCTATCTAGATCTTGCCAAGGCTTTCGACACCATCCCCCACTCTGGAATTATAGATAAACTCACTAAACTTGGTATAAATCCCTTTGTCACAAGATGGGTTGCCAACTGGCTCACTGACAAAATCCACACTGTAAAGGTAGCAGACTTTAAATCCAACTTCAGACCAGTGTCAAGTGGAGTAGCACAGGGTTCAGTCCTAGGTCCTCTCCTGTTTGGTATCTACTTCTCTGAAGTACAGTCTAACACAGAAGGTCTTTGGCTAACAAAGTTCGCAGATGACTGCAAACTAGGAGCCATAATCAAAACTCCTAATGATGTGGAGATCCTACAAAAGGGCCTCACTGAGACAGATGCCTGGTGTCAAAGCCATGGCCTCAAGCTCAATGCCAAAAAATGCATTGCCATCCCTTTTGGTAAAAACTCTGTACCCATGAACTACCACATAGGCGGTAATCTACTTAACACTGAAAGTGTGATAAGAGACCTTGGGACACAGGTGGACAGAAGTCTCCCCTTTGATAATCACATTGCCACAGTAGTCAAAAAATCCTTCTATGTGGCACACCTCATCACAAAAGGTTTTTTATCCAGGAAAAAAGAGGTCATTGTTCCCCTCTTCTCATCACTCATTAGACCCATTATGAAGTACAATGCCCCTTTTGGTATGTACCTCACAAGACATCTACAACAACTGAAAAGGCTGCATAAATACCTCACAAAGAGGATTACTGGCCTCAAACAGATGCCCTACGCAGACCGTCTAAAAAAACTCCAGCTTTACTCTGTCGCATATTGCCTACTCAGGGGCGATCTCTGCCTAACATACAAAACTATGTCAAACCCAGAGCTGCTGGACATGCTCCACTTAAAGAAATCCCAATCCCTCCAAGCTACATGCTCTAGGGACCTACACCTTGTCACCACAATAAACAGAACATGCTGGAGGGATAGATTCTTGTCCCAAAGACTTCCCATACTCTGGAACAAACTACCTGTCTATGTCAAACAGAGCTCATCATTAGCACTCTTCTAGAAAAATCTTGATGATTGGGTGGGAGATAGGAAATTCACCCCGGTGATCACTTCTGTGGCTCTGTTTGACAGGGGCAGAGGAAAATAATTTTCTTGGGTGGCAAAAGCCAGGGTACTGTTTGGCTAGGCTTATATAGGCCCTAGGGCCAATAGCCTAGTACCTACCTATGAACCTATGAATCTATTAACATAGGGTCCAGGGCCAGTGGTTAGGGAGCCCAGAAGGGGGAATAAATTCCCACTGGGTCATGCTGGCAAAGAGTGCAGTTATGCACCCCATCCTGTCAGCTATCCCATTGTTTTCCTTCAGTTTGTATCACTGTCCACCCCTTTTTGTTGTCTAATCCTTCCTCATCACCATTATCTTTCCTATTTGAGTCCTTGTCTATTGTTTTTCCCATCCCTGCTAATCTCAGCATCTCCTTTGTCTGTCTTCTCTGCCTTGTGTCTTTGTCTATGAGCCCCTACTACCTAACCTTAATTCTCTTACCTTCCTCTTACTCCCTTTACTTTCTTCCTCGACTTACCCTTTCTTCATATATATAAAATGATCATCGGATCCCCTCAAAAATCTTTCCCCTTTCCACATCTCCATCCCGCTCATTCTGTCATTGTATACATTATGTTCTACCCTCTGCTTGCTTCCCCTTTTAAATCACTTTTCTTTTTCTCCCCGTTTCCAAACTTTAATTTAGTCAAAAATAGATCAGCACACATGCTTCATGCCCTTTACAGCTACCATGTAGCTTCTTCTTCTTGAAATTATTGTGCACATGGGATTATACAGATCATCATCAAAGTGAGAGCACAACTAATGATCATTGCTTCTTCTTCTGTTACCCTGTGGCTGCACCGTACTACTACTACTGGTTATTTCCACAATCCCTGCTACAACCACAAAAGAGATTTCCTACAGTCCCTGCTGCAGCCATAAGAGGGATTTCCCACAGTCCTTGCTACAGATGAGAGAGGAATTTCCCACAATCTCTGCTGCAGCCATGAGAGGGATTTCACACATTCCCTGCTGCAGCCATGCAAGGGATTTACCACAGTCCTAGCTGCAGCTGTGATAGAGATTTCCCATATTCCCTGCTGCAGCCATGATAGGGATTTCTGACAGTCCCTGCTGCAGCCATGAGAGGGATTTCCCACAATACCAGTTGTAGCTATGAGTGGCATTTTCCACAGTCCCTGATGCAGCCATGAGAGGAATATTTAATGAGCTCTGACTTTGCACTCCATCCTTCACATATTCATTTTTGATGAACACTGGGGTTCATTACTTGCACACAATAAACATAGGAAGTCTGGCCATGCTTGCACCCTTTCTGAATCCCAAGGGTTGCCTTTTTGTCTTTATACTGAATGATGTAGGAATGCTACTGTGTTAAGAAGCATATACAAGATACGCAGATACTAATTCACTGGTGGTACCTCTGCAACATTAATCTGAGTGTCTTTAAGCATCTGAACCTAGCACTAAACAAAATGACTCAGATTTCAGACTGGCTAGTTGTACATGCTGATCAACTTAATCTTCATTATGGCATCACTGTCTGAGAACTATGGCAATCTAGATAGAATTTACTATGCTAAAAAATGCTGTCCTTAAATTTAGCACCCTCATGCTGAATACATATTAATGACAGTATCTAAGATTTCATTTTCAATAAGCCCTGTTGGGTTTTAAGCTTCTATTCATGCACAGAAATAATGTGCTAATAAAATACTCATTCCCTGTCCCTTTCCTGCAAGTTATGTAGCTGGGATAATTTCTGTTTCTACAGTTTGCTGCCACTCAAAATTACTTTTGCATTTTAATGTAAAGCATGAATTTATCTCACTTGCCCATTTTTTTTTGTATGATATTTTTTTACACAGTGTGCATTCTTTGAAGTATCTTGAAATATTCTTCACATTCATGTAATAACTTTGAAACATAATATATACAAATTCCCTTGTGAAAAATCATTATCTGTAGTGGTGATCTTGCTCATGCTGTATCTCCAATATTTGCCAAACATGTTATGTGTTTTTGAGATAATAACAACTCTATTCCTGTTTTATAATGGCATTCATGTATATACCCCTCAAACTGCAAATTTTGTAATTTCACATTTTCATTTGCTTCACGTTGACACAAGTGTTTCTTTACAATACTATGGCTTTCTTGAAAAATGATTGTTCTATGTCTCTGTGCAATGAGTTGTCTCCCTTCAGGTCCATTTTTAAGATTTAAATAAGTCTGACATTTTCAAGCTATCTAGCTCATTATTTCCTTCTGTTAGGTTTTGTTCTCCATACCACTAGCTAAAAAATTATGCATGGGTTATTCTGTCTGTGAGGCGTAGATCTGTTCCTCAATACCATGCCTATCTTATGCACAGTTAGTAACTGTAGGGATAATGTTGATTTTTTTAAATCTTGTGTATTTGAGGAAGGTCTTTCAGTTCATACCAGCTACCATCCACCATGCAGCTGTCATAGACATCTCTCTCTGACACCTTCATCTCTGTAGTGAAATCTAATGTTAAGACACTTAGGCTAATCAAGTCTGTGGAGGAGTACAAACTGGGTGTATTTGTTAAATCTCTACTTCTGACCCTCAGATTCTGCAGCAGAATCTGAATAAGACCAACACCTGGTCTGGCAGTCATAGGCTCAACCTGAAACTCAAATAATGTAGTAAAGTTAAGACCAGCAAAGTCTCCTCTTCCTCCCGTTTCCCCATCTCTAGTACAGCTCACAAACATACCTCTCAACCTCTTAGAGCAAGAAATCTGGACAACGCCACAAATAGAACTGTGATAAATGCCCAAAAATAGGGATACTTTTTAAATATTAGTTTAACAAACTAAGAAATTTGATAGAATAGCAGGTTTTGCATTAGCACAATTTTGTTGCAGGGTATGAAGTCTGAAACTTAAATGTCTGTCATTATTTTCTAACTTCAATCTTTAATGATTTGCCACTAATTTGTCAGAAAACCACAATTTTATGAACAAATGACCAAAAATATGAGGCAAAAATCTGGACATTCTGTGCAAATCTGTACAGTTGAGAGGTATGCTCACAAAACAGGATACACCTTGTGGAGTCTGGGTGCCTAAGTTGACAACAACCTCTCTTTTTTCCACATTCTTTCCATCTTCTACAACTTTTCTTTTAGGGTATTTTATCCAGAGCCAAGGATGTCATCATCCTACCGTGTGTAGCCATGATCAGTTCTATCCCGGAACATAGTGATCCCTATGGGATGTATCTTTCTATGCACCTGGCTGAACTTGAAAGACCCCAAAAATTGGTAACCAAAAATAATCTGTCACTTAATCAGCATATGTTAACCCTATAGGATAAAAAAAAAAACTTTTCCTCTTCTTCCTATCACGTAGTTTGCTAAGGGTTGATCTCTTTTTAGTATAGTGAGCAATGGAAGACCCTGCCCTTCTGAATTTTCTCCAGTTTCATAAAGTCATCGATCTTATAAATACCCAGTGTGATGACCTTAACCTCCATTGTAGAATTGACAACACCTACTGGCATAGCTGGTTCCTGACTCAGTCCGCCCCTGAATTTTAGAGAGACTATTTTTACACATCAGACTTTTTAGGTGTTTAGATAGAGTTCTTCTGTAAATCATAGGTTCATAGGTTCATAGGTTTATACTAGGCTATCTGCCCTAAGGCATTTATAAGCCTAGCCCAAATTATTGTGGCTTACGCCACCCCTTATATGAAAAAATACTGTGCCCATTAGTTTGTTATGCCTCTGTCCAGCAGTGACCCAGAGATGATTCCCGGGGTAAACCTACGATCTCCCATCCACAGGTCTAGATTTCTCTTGAACAGAGTCAGCGAGGTGCTCTGCCTCACATGGACCGGGATTTTATTCCACAGCATAGGGAGTCTCTGAGTGATAAATCTATCCCTCCAGCACGTCCTATTTATATCCGTGCTAAGGTTTAAGTCGCTTGCTCTAGTGGTTTTGGTGGATTTGGATTTTTTGAGATGGAGCATGTCCATTAATTCCGGGTTGGACATGGCCTTGTATGTCAGGCACATGTCACCTCTGAGCAGACGGTATGTGACTGAATAGAGCTGGAGTTTCTTCAATCTGGCAGCATATGACAGATTTTGGAGTCCTTTATCCTTTTGGTGAGGAACTTTTGGGGTCTCTCCAATTGCTGCAGATGTCGGGTGAGATACATCCCGAATGGGGCATTGTACTCGATCATTGGTCTGATAAGTGAAGAGTACAGGGGAACAATGACCTCACTAGATCTGGATGTGAATCCCTTCATGATCAGGTGGGCAATGTAGAAGGTCTTTCTAACCACTTTAGCAATGTGAGTGTCAAAAGAAAGGCCACTGTCAACCTGGGTCCCCAGGTCCCTGATAACCTCTTCTGTGCTTAGTGGATTGCCACCTATATGGTAGCTTGGGGTTACCTTGTTTTTCCCGAAGGGTATGACTATACATTTTTTGGCGTTTAACTTCAGGCCATGGCTCTGGCACCAGCTATCTGTTTCCGTGAGTCCCTTCTGAAGGATATCCGTGTCCGATGCACTTTCCACTATGGCGCCCAGTTTGCAGTCATCTGCAACTCCTTAAGTTTGTTGAAAACCAGTCTACATGACTGGATGGGTAACTGCAGACTTGTGCCGGGAATTTGTGTTAATGATCTTTAACCAGGGGGAATTAGCATACTCGTGTTACCACTTATGTAGATGTGGTGGTTAAGATTCTCAAAGGCTCTCTGGTCATAAGCTTAGTAACAACCTATGAACATATTTAACTATGTGCTGATGAAGCACTCATCATCATGTTTTGAGCAGTTGATTTGCACTCATACTTGCTTGTCTTTAATCATAAGTTCCCCTCTGCAAGATATGCATGTCGTAATCATAAGTTCCCCTTTGCAAGATATGCATGTCCAGCAACTTGTTTTCTTTAAGGATGTGACTAAAAGTAAACTTCCTGTTCAACCGATTACGATTTAGATAACCTGCACACTCAGTCATGGTACTAGCTTCTCATTTTACACAGAAATACAGTCATATATGACATAACGTGATGCTGGTTTCCAAAGCATACCTAAGCACTATTGGATAGAAAAAGATATTAGGGATATTAAATTGCCAGACTTTTGGTGAGCTCAGAGTCTAGCTAAAGTGAAGTCTAGTGAAGAGGTATACATTCAATTTACAGAGATTTTCAAGAATAATATTAAAAAAAAAAAAATTGTGTTAAGCAAGATGCAGTAATAGCATAATGATGAAGTCTTAAAAGTGAACCTTTTTCTAGTCAATAGTAATACACAAGTACACTGAAAGTAAGCTACTTCTGACAATGGGTAGTGGAACAGAAACACTGTTGTTTCTGCTTTGCAAAAGGAGCTGCTGCCACCATTTGAAACCATACTCTTGCCTGTATCAATGAACTGAGGTTTAAAGATATAAGTATTAGTGTTAATAGGCACCATCCCCCTCTTACAAATGATATCACAATCACAGATTTTAGTATAAATCCATGTAATGGAACTTCTGTAGTGATAATGTCTATTCAGTGTACTTCACTTTCACATTAACTGTACTACGCATTGAGGTGATGAGGAGAAAAAGAGGGCACCGGAGGATTTGCGAATTCATGTATTAAGAGGCAACAGACTAGATAATTAACTTCACTGTTTATTTACATCTAATAAAGGAGATGCTACCTGATACCATGTGTAAAGGGTTGGAAACAGTAGCTTTCCTGTAGTACTGGAGAGTCCAATTAACTAACAACAAAAGGAAAAAGGAATGTTTGTGCCTTATGACGTAGGTTAATCAGGGCAGTTTTCTGGCACTATGAGGTGTCAGGTGCACATGTGCCTACCTTACTCATAACACCTTCTGGAAATGAGATGCACATGTAGGAGTATGTTACAAACAGAGGGACTGTACTATGCCCTTAGCTTTAAGCACAACATTTTAAGTACCTGATACATTTTGGAGATGCAGTGGCACACTGCATATTCAGGGGTTCATTGAAATGATAGTTTTAGCATACTTTCAATATCATATAATGAGTACATAGTGATTTTTATAACAATTTACTAACAATTAACAAAAAAATAACGAACAATGAAAAACAAGCAGTGGCAACCTTAAGGTACAAAAAAGCACAATCAACATGAAACAGATTGCTCTCATGAAAATGCACAAAGCTATCTACAATACCTCACTAAAAGAATCACAGGCCTAAAGCAGATGCCCTATGCTGACCACCTTAAAAAACTCCAGCTATACTCTGTCACATATTGCCTACACCGCGGCGATCTCTGCTTAACATACAAGGCCATGTCAAACCAAGAGCTGTTGGACATGCTCCACTTAAAGAAATCCCAGTCCCTCAGAGCCACATGCTCCAGGGATCTAAACCTTGTCATCACAATAAACAAAACATGCTGGAGGGATAGGTTGCTGACCCAGAGACTCCCCAGACTCTGGAATAGACTACACATACATGTCAAGCAGAGCACCTCTTTGGACCTCTTCAGAAGGAACCTTGATGATTGGATGGGAGAAAGGAAATTCACTCCAGGGATCACGTCAGTCACCCTGCTAGACAGGGGTCCAGGGAAGTAAATAGTGTGGGAAGAAATAGCCAGGGAATTGTTATGGCTAGGCTTGTATAGGCCCTAGGGCTGATAGCCTAGTACCAACCTATGAACTTATGAACATATGAAAGGAATACTGCTGAGGTTAAAAAAGAGAACAAGTAAATGAGAAGCACTCTATTTCTAAAAAGAACCTTAGATATGCAGACAAGAAGAATCCAGTCCAGATCTGAGTCAGATGTATAATCAACTTACAATTCAATCCAAGTTAACTACAAATGCAAACTTAAAATCAAATACCAGATATATAGGTTTATAGGTTAATAGGTTCATAGGTAAGTACTAGGCTAGCTGCCCTTGTGGCCATTTTAACCCTAGCTACTTTCCCTTTCTGTGCTCAAAATAACCTATCCCATTTTGTTATAGATTGACCTTACCAATTGATAATTATATATTACTCCTAATGAGAATAAATGGGATCGTACCGTAGGTAATTTGAGCGAACCCATGCATGGGATAAAGCATTTAGGAGCTTCCTCTGTCCATTAATAGTACACGGACAGTCTTGGGGTAAATTTTCATATACAAGTACGAGTACCGGTACAGGGTCTATTAAAAAAGATGACAAGTAAATTATTCGCTAATCCCAAACAACCTTAATGCAGAAAGACATATATATTAATCTTTTTTTTCCAAACATCTTTATTAAATTTACACATATGACAAAGGCAGTCTTACATTTATATATATGAAAAACATACAAAATGATATCACTTTACTTACAAACAGTTTACATCACAGACACCACTAAAACAAGTGCAGTTGTAAACATTATATATCGCTTATAAACAATCTAGTCATTGTTAGTTAAGCATTATATAGCTCATTCATATCCTGCCTCTTAAACGTCATTCCTGCTCTGCATATATTGTTCCCGCAATTCCCATTTTTCCTTTATAGTTTGCTCCTTCCCTTTTCTAAAGATCCCAATTCCAGTTGTTTTCTCTCTCTCACTATATTCACTACTTCTAGTAAAGCTGGTCTAGACTTTGATTTCCATTTTCTAGTAATTGCTTTTTTGGCAGCCAGCATAATTAGACTCAGCAAGGTTTTACTATGTCTAGACTATTCCGATTCTGTAGCATAACTCAAAAAAATTATCTCCCCAGTCAGCCTAATCTGCTCACCCAACATCTCCAACAGACCAATCTGCAAGGAATCCCAAAAATCTGCCAGCTCATCACACTTCCAAAAAATATGTTCCCAGCTACCTCTTTTTGCCCATCACACCTCCAACATTTGCTATTTGCCTGAGGAAGAATTCTTTGGAGCCTACTTGGGGTATAAAAATACCTATGTAAACATTTCCAGGCAAAGATCCTAAATCTTCTAGGCTTTGTTGCATATTTGGGAGATATACATATATCCCCTCATTGTCTCTTTGTGAATTGCTTATCCAGTCTCTCTTCCCAATCCTTTCTAAGCTCCTCTGATTGATTCTTATAGTTATCATGCAATATTTATATGCTTTACTAATTATTCATTTTTTAACGGCAGCTTCTGTTCTAGATTCTGTTAAATACTCTACTAGTGCTGGTCTTTCATTTAGGACCCCCCCCATTTCTTTCTCTTTGCCTATACTCTGATATTAATCCTTGATAGGGAAGACAATGTCTAACCTGTAGTCCAAATAAATTCTTGGCCTCTTCCCATTATATTACCTTTCCCATTCTAGTTATTTGCTCCCTATAACTTTGTTTCTTTGCCACTTTTCTCCAATAAATTCCAGCCCCTCTTGCCTATTATCTGCATCCCTGACCACAGTCAACCCTATTGGCAAAATCTATTTTCCCCATTCTCATGCTTGTTTGGGTCTTAGAATACTCTCTGCTGTTTTATGAATATAATGATCATGGTTGCTCTCCTTAAGAGTCTGCATCCAAAATCCTCCCTGTGTCAGCATCATTCCTTTCCACTTTGAATTATAGTTTTCTGCTTATGCTATGTATAAGAACCTTAACTTTGTTGCTCTAAAATACCCCTTCAAATTAGATAAGCCACATACACCTTGTTCTATTGGTAGCATCAGCTTATCCCACTTGACCCTTGTTGTCTTTCCTTCCTAGATAAAATCCTTCAACTCTTTTTTTAGTTGCTATCCACAACTTCTCCTCTGGTTGATAAAAGTATGCCTGACCTGTGTATAAGACTAAAGGGACTAAAATCATTTTAATGGCTTGTATCTTAGTATCCATATCCATATAACAAAACTTCCAGTTTCTCAATTTTTGCATTATCTTCTGTTTAGTCTCTTCCCACATATCCTTATCTGCCACTACAGAGTCATTTCTGATCCATACTCCTAAATATTTCATTTTATCATGTCCCCATAAATATGGATATTGTTGCACCGATTTGTGTGTGGGTCCAAATAAATTACCGCTATCGCCTTTGTTTTAGCTTCAATAATTTTGTATCCCGAGAAGATTTTTTTAACTGTCTTAAAATGTTCCACAACACTGCAATGCCCCTTTCTGGTTTTGTTATGTATAAAATAATATTATATGCAAATAGAGCCAGCTTTTCCTGACTACCATACCAATTATATCCTTGAATTTCTGAGTCCCTTATTTTGTTTGTCAGTGGCTCTAAATATAATGTAAACAACAAGGGGGAAAGTGAACAACCCTGCCTGGTTCCTCTAATCAAGCAGAAATGATCAGAGAGGACCCCACCCACTTTAATTTGCTAATCAACCTTATGATTGTATCAGAGAAAGCAAATGCTTCCATTACCCTAATCATGAAGTCTCAGTCTACTCTGTCAATTGCTTTCTCTGCATCAAGACCTGCCAATAGCAATGGTATTTTCTTACATTCTGCTTCCTTCTGGATCATCAGTGTTCTGTTAATATTGTCAAATGTTTGCTTCCCCTCTACAAAACCACACTGATCCATTTATTTATTTAACATTTGTTTACTGGGAAAATCTGACAGGCACAGAGCCCATTTTAAGTGGAGGCTCAGGGAGAAAGGCTCCTGACACATGTCTTTGGAATGTGGGAGAAAACCAGAGCACCCAGAAGAAACCCATGCAAACTCAAGGAGGGCATGCAGACTCTGCACAGAAGGCATGCCAGCTGACAATTGAACCAGAGAGCATCTTGCTGTGACGTGACAATGCTAACCGCTGCACCACTGCACTGCCCATTGGACAGGAATTCTAGAAGATTGGACCACATGTGTCAAGAAGATAGTGTCCTTTGGGGGGGGGGGGGTCATAACTGGAAGTAGGTCCAATTAAAGAGATTTGAAAATTGCTAATAAGGTATTTTCCTTTTTGAACTATGCAGGTCTTGCTTCTGAAAGGGAGGCTGGGAATTTTCAAGCTGAGGCAGCATAGGCCCTCACAATCACTGTGAGTTGAAAGGTCAACAAATTGCAGCTCATTTTCTTTGAAGTAGGAGTCTGACGGAAATATAGAGAGTATATAGTGCTAACAGAATATACAAATCTCAGTCATGTCTACTCACTGTAATAATAATAATATTCCCACTAAACCTCAGATAAGATAAGAATGACATGTTTATTAAACAAACCTGTAAAATGCATATAGCACTAATGCATACATATTCCTTTACTCTTTTTCCTCCTTAATTCTCTTCATACAAGTATGAAAAACTCCATCAGGCAGTAGCATAACTCACACTAACTGTTGTGCCCCTGGACATCTGTGTTGCTGCTGTTGTTGATTGTACATTCATCTACAGGACCATTCCATTAACATTGTCAAATGTTGAACCCATCTTACTATATGAATAATATGAAGAGAGGCTAAAAACATCTCATACCTATATTACTAAGAATTATAGGGAGGGTGCCATTATAGACAGCAAAAAGGTATCCTCTTTCAAAGGAGATGTAGAACCACATGGTAGAATGTGAACCTACAAAGCTGACAATTTGCAGAGAAACTGAGGAAATATGCTTTCACATGGAAGGTGGTGGATGCAAGAAACAACTTCCTGAAGAACTGTATCAGCATATTTATTACAGAACTCAAGAATGCATTAAGGAAGACACAAGGCTGTTCTACTGTTAGGGGGTGGGGGTGGGAGAATTAGGTAGTTACTATAACTTGGAAACTAGGATCCATGGATTATTTGGTAGTAGACTGCTATACAATCTTTATCTTCCGTTATTTTCTGTTTCTTTGCTAATGCTTCTGGTGTTCTAATTGGTTGAAGCCAGATGCCATCTATAAAAGTATTTGTTGCTGTACAAGGACACAGTCTGTTGTGCCAGGTGCGCATCTAAACAATATTGTGCATTATCCTCACTGAATCATAAAGCTAGAAGCAAGTATTAATGAAAGCATTTCTTTAACACACAAAAACAACTCAGCCCGGTGATGTGTAAAAATCACCACACAAATTAATTGTGACTCGGTTATTAATTTTGCTATCAGCTAGGCAGCATTTAGACTATTATGTGTCAATTTTCAAAATGCATTTTAGTTTATGGAGAAATATAAGCACTTGACAAGACTTCCAAGATGTTCGCATTAATAAGGTCTATTTCTCTTTATGTACCTTTTTACTGTCTAGCTGTCACCTGCTTAACAATGAAATTCTGTGTTTTTCTTTTCCACTCTGGTTCCCTCCTGGACATCCTTCCAAACTTTTGATCTGCCATGAAAGTACTCCTCTTAACTCCAGTACTTCTTCATCCATTTTACATTACCTTTTGGTATTCAACCGAATATTTTCTCTCTGTCTCTTTCTTTTCTTTCTCTCTGGCTTCAACAAATTATCATTGTTTTCCATCCTGCATTTAGTTTGTGAGCAGTGAATTCTCAGAAGGTTTTGCTTTCTTGTGAAGTCAGTAGCTTTTATATGTTTCTTGTTTGAGTTTCTTTTTTTTTTTTGGCTTATATGTTAAAAAAATCTATAGCATGATTTTATGTTTAAAGCCTATGACTGTTTTGTTGTGTTGATATACAGGAGTGCATGCAGCCTTGTGTGTGTGTGTGTGTGTGTGTGTGTGTGTGTGTGTGTGTGTGTGTGTGTGTGTGTGTGTGTGTGTGTGTGTGGCTGCATGTGGGCTTTTTTTCTGGTAATGTCATTTGACTGTGCATACTTTTTTCTTATAACAATTTTGCAGCTTTTGTTACTTGTATTTTCAGTTATGTGCTTTTCTCTTGGACATGCTAATTAAACAGCACTTACAATAAATCCTTGATAAGCATGTGGCTTACTACAAAAAGCTCCTGGAGTATATGCAGGCAATTTAAGTTGGCTTGGGGCATCTTTTCACTGGTGTTTCTTTCTCTGAGTAGTTCACATAGACAACAATGCATCCTTAGTGACTGAAACCACATATTATCAATGCTGCCTATCATTTACAGTGTGACAATTATTTGGGAGTGATGCAGGCCCCACTTACTTGAAACAAGAGAACACATTTTTTCATTTGATCTCTTTTAGCTAGTATTCTCCTTAATGCAATATCAAATCAGAAATGGCATATGGACTGCAAACATATTTCAGTCTACTGTATCTCAGAAGGGAATGTTGAGGTTTTCTAAGTTTTATACTGGGAATGTAGTTTAAAGATTCCCAGTCTATTTCTTCAGCTCTGCTATAGGATGGAAAGTAATATTGTAGATTAAATGCAATTATGAGATTTGAAGCACAAGAAAGGTCAGGTGCTTTAAAGAAGAAATAATTTTAATGAAAGAAAAAAACATTTGTCTCCTGTGTAAATTGTCTCACTTCTCAAACACTACAGATACATGAAAATATTGCTTCTTTCCTTAGAGTTGTTTTGCTGTTTTCACATAATATCAACAAGGATTCAGCATACCGAGAAAGCAACACAAGCAGTGTAACACACACATACACACACACCACACACACACACACACATATATATATATATATATATATATATATATATATATATATATATATACCCGCACGCATATATGTAAACACACACACACACACGCACACACACACACACACACACACACACACACACACACACACACACACACACACACACACACATGCCCGAGGGCATTTATAAGCCTAGCCAGAATGTGTCGGCTTTCGCAGCCCCATTGATTAATTAACTGATTCTCTGTCAAGCAGAGCCAATGAAGTGATCCCAGGGGTGTATTTTCTGTTACCCATCCACTCGTCAAGGTTTCTCTTGAAGAATGTTAGTGAGGGGCTCTGCCTGATGTAATTTGGAATTTTGTTCCAAAGCATGGGGAGTCTCTGTGACAGGAATCTATCCCTCCAGCATGTTCTATTTATTGTTGTGGAGAGGTTTATCTCACTGGAGCGTGTGGCTCGCAGTGACTTGGATTTCTTTAGGTGGAGCATGTCCATCAATTCTGAGTTGGACATGGCTTTGTAAGTCAGGCAGAGATCACCTCTGAGTAAACGATATGCCACTGAGTACAGCCGGAGTTTTTTCAGTCGGGCTGCGTAGGACATATGTTTGAGACCAGTAATCCTCTTGGTGAGGTACTTTTGTGGTCTTTCCAGCTATTGGAAGTGTCTTGTGAGGTACATCTCAAATGGGGCAAATGTGGAAGAGGAGTCTAAGGGTTAGGGAGTGATTGGGGACTTTAGGTTTAGAGAAGGGGTAGTGGAATTTTAGGCTTAGGGATCAATTAGGATCTTTAGGGTTAGAGAGGAAAGTGCTATGGTTAGGGACTGGGTGGGAGTTTTAGGGTTAGAGTTAGAGTTCTGGTATGGCTATACAGTTCAGTAGGTTTGGGTGGTGAGAGCAAGTGGCAGTGAGGAAGTGGGTCGCAAGTACTAGCGCGTCAGCATTTGCAGTAGACCCAGCATATCCTCATACTATTTATACTGATCCTAGACCTTCACTGTTGATTTACATTTAAACTTTTCCTTGATCAAAAATGTTCTGGTTATGAGCAGTGACCTGATCATATTTTGTAGTTTACAGTATACAGGCAGTTTGTTGGTTTTCATGTAACATACAGCTAGTATTGGAACTGTGAGTTGCACAACTGGACACATTTATCATTGTCATTTATTACAAATTCAAAGAGATGCAGCTCAGAGAGCAAACCAAATTTAACATCATGAGACTTCATTTATAATTTTAAGTATTACTGGTATAGTAACATTATTTGTACTTTTACTAGAAGATGGGTAGAAAAGTAGTAAAGTAACTTTCTGAAAATGAATTTGTAAATTGGATTCAAAGGTTAATAAGGAAAAATATTATGGCATAATTTTACCAGTGAATTACTTTCATGAGAAAAGTTTTAATGGCTGCAGGAAAGGTATCCAATTTTGGGAGCTGCTTACCACAAATAAATCAACCAGGAGTGTTTGTTTGGTTTTGTACATCTCTGTAGTGTAGTTTGTATTACTAGGAAAATGATTCTGGGAAATGAATTGATTCAAACAGATGGCTAGAAGTTTATGAAGCTTTCTAGCTGTGAGTGGTCAATTTAACTTACAATTTCAGAAGTGAAATGCTTTCATGTGTAATTATTTAAGGGTGGCCGAAAGGCACCCAGCATTAGGATATACTTGTAAAAACACTAAACCCAACAGGGTAATAACTAAATAAAATAAACAAAAACACAAATTCACGGACTGCACCAAGCTGTTTTAATGAAGAACTAAAAGGCTCCAAAATACTAAGTGCTTTCACCATCGACTGATGGCTTCTTCAGAGTAAAAGGAGCTCATAATCACATTGTTTAAATACAAAATTCCACATGCACATTGACCAATCAACTTCCTTGATTAATTACAATCCCAATAAACATACTGTTGTATCTTTTAAATAAACCATAAAACATGCATGCTAAACTTGCTGAAAAGCATGTATTAAAACATCTATGCACTCACTTTCAACACACTCATTGTACACATATTAGTATTGAAACCTTTATTTAAATTATTACTAGCTTTTTCCCAATAAAACAAAGCAAAACAACTTTAAACAACCATAGCTCTTTGCTTCAAAATGGGCTTAATAGAAATATGGTCATTGAGTCCAGGGTAAGTTGTTGCATCTAAAATCACTTGCCATTTAAATTCTAAAGACTCAACTCTGATGTTATCATCACCCCCTCTTTCACTTGTCATCACCCTATCAATTACAAAAAATATAAACTTTTTAAAGTTAACACAATTCTTGGAATGTGAATACAATGCGTTGTGATTATCCTTATTTTTAATAGCCCTCTGGTGTTCTGCTAATCTTTCCCTTAATCTACGTATAGTTTTCCCTACGTAAAATCCTGCACATGTTGTGCAAATCGCAAGGTAAACCACTTTTTTAGTGTTGCAACTACATTTACCTGGGCAAGAAATTGCCTTTTTGTACCCCCTTACTGTCACATAGGGTCCATCATTGATGTATCTACAGTACCTGCATGACCCACATTTATACATTTGTGAACTTGTAAATCTACTTTGTGGCTTTTCTAATAAGTTCTTTATATTTGAGCCTCTTGAAAAAATTACTTTTGGTGTTTGACCTAGTTCTTTTTGCATATCCATATTAAATGCCAGATTCCAAGATTTCCTAATAATCTCAATAATATTACATGTCTGTAAGTTGTATTTCAAGACAAGGGCTCTTGAATCAAATGTTTTAGAATAAGAAGGTTCTATTCTTTCCTTTACATCTATAGTCCCTCTATTTTCTACCAAAATGGGTTTAAATGATGTCGACCTCCTATTCATCACCTCTTTTTTAACTGTAATCAACAATTTCAAAGGATATCCTCTATCCAAAAACATTCCTATTAATTTGTACATCTCCCTTTGATAAATCTCATCATTGCTCACAAGGCGTGACAATCGAACCATCTGCCCTTTAATCACACTTTTACACTGATGTAATGGATGACAACTTGAGAAGTGCAAAAGAGAATTACTATGTGTCTCCTTTCTATGTATGTTACTTTATAAACCTCCACTTGTCTTACTGAGTTTAATATCCAAGAAACCAATTGTTTCATTGTCCCACTTGTGTGTAAAAGAAAAAAATGGGGTGGTAGAATTAAGATATTTTATTTTATTTAATTGCATTTTGATTGATTCTATGGAAGCGGTTATAAAGGAATTAACAGCTTTGGTTAGGAAGCTGGCGACATTGCTCACACAGACCCAGGTGGATGCTGGGAGGTCTTTTCAGGTGACAGTGACGGACTTGCAGGCCCAGCTGTTTACATTGCATTCCGTTCCAGGCAAGAACATCGAAGAAGATGGAGGTGTTTCCAATGGTGAAGGTATCCAGGTTGGTGCTGGAATTCATCAGAACTGAATGGACATTCAACAGTGGTTGCCCATTCCGGATGTTGACTTCTCGGTCTCGAAGGAGGAGGGAAGGGTTCTAGTGTGTTCAAAGTGAATGCGTAGATGTTTTAATACATGCTTTTCAGCAAGTTTAGCATGCATGTTTTATGGTTTATTTGAAAGATACAACAGTATGTTTATTGGGATTGTAATTAATCAAGGAAGTTAATTGGTCAATGTGCATGTGGAATTTTGTATTTAAACAATGTGATTATGAGCTCCTTTTACTCTGAAGAAGCCATCAGTCGATGGTGAAAGTGCTTAGTATTTTGGAGCCTTTTAGTTCTTCATTAGGATATACTTACCACAGCTAATTAACTAGTTGTACTGGCTTCATTTTATTTTGGTACTTCCTTTAGTTGAATTTATTTGTCCTGCTAAGGAACTGATTCAATGAGCCTAGGCTGGTTTGTATTGATGAGCAATGTATTTTAAATACACTTGGCTACAAACATCAATAAGCAAGTCTCAAAGATGCTTTTACATCCTGTGGGGGTAGTCAATTTGCTATAGTTTGGGCTAGTAAGGAGATTATTTAGGATTCAAAACAATTTTGACTTTTGATTAATAGAGGTATTATTTTTACCATATATTGCTTTGGATGACTTCTCATTGAGTTGATGAAGCTCAAAATCTTAAAAATCATTTTTTTATATGCAAGAGCAAAATGACTGCCTGCTCAAAGTGACTGTGTGCTGTTTGAAGAGTTTCTCCCTTCCCAAATGTGTGATCTCAGAGTTTGCATATATAAAGGGATGTGGGTGCTTAGTCACCATGTGCGGTGCCTCCTGAAAAAAAGCTTGTTTCATGCTGTCAGTTATTATACTTTATTTATTTATTTATTGTATGCAGCATGCAACTTTTGGGGATTTGCAATCAATGACATACAACATGAGCTATCAGGATATGCTATTACACACTACAACCATTTCTGGCATGATTTTATGGTACTGCTCTTAAATCACTTTATTTAGGAATAGGGCTGGCATCCCAGCAAAATGACTATTAAAATGATTCATCCATTCATGCCATCCAGTTAGTGTAAAAGTAATTAGAAAGTATTAAAACACTTGCTTACATTTGTATGCATAAGTACTAGATATTTCTGAGGTAAGATACCACTAACCTATCATATGAGCAATCTGAGTTTTCCGTTCATAATTAACAGGGGGAAGCAGTGATGCTCCTTTAACCCTACTTTGCTAGTCAAATGAGGAGGGGGATAGAGGTGCATGGCAGCTCATAGTTTGAGTGGAATATACAGTTAGCAGCTATACTTGTCTAGATATCAATACAACTCTACAAGTATGTAAGCCTATTGCAATGTTTGCAGTGAGAGCTAAAGTGAATATCTTGTTAACTATCCTTTCATGGTGGTAGGAATAGTAAAATAATGCCCATTTTTTTATACTATAAAAGTATGTGTGTAGCTTAAGGCAGTTTTTATGGAATAGATATGTAGCAAGACAAACACCTGAGCATTTGTGTAAAAGGTATTCAATCACTGACATTGTTACATGTGCCATGTGTGACAACCTTGTGAATTGCAGCTGATCTTTAAGGTTAAGCTATCATTACTAGACTTAGGATAATGATAATTTGTAACAATACTTGGTAGCAGTGACAAAGTTTGTTTCAACTGTTCATCAAGGCACCGTCTTGTTTTCCTTAATATTCTGATGTGCATACTCTGCTTTGGTGTTTTATTGTTACTTTACATAAAATGACTGATTACTAATGATGACGTTGTGGTTATTTGCAGTCTCACAACCAGCTAAACGATGAGCCACATATAATGATTGTTGAGGATGTCAGAGCTTTAAAAGTTAACTAATTATGTTTACTCTGCAATTGTTACTTTGTGCAATGGCCAGCTAAGAGATAATGCACAAGTAGTGAAAGTGTTAGCCACTTGAATGAGGTCACTTCAGAGAAGGGATCATTTACCTTAACCTAAGGTATAATAATCTTAAAACTGTAATAATAACCTAGGGGTGAAAAGAAGACAGGTGTTTGCCACTCACAGAAAAGCATAGTAATAACTTGCCTTTCATGTCAGAATGTGCAGTATCATCAGACTTGGTGAAAGGGACATCAGCTCTGAGTCCAAAAAAGTGGTCAAATCATAAAAAATGACAATCATGCATTAGGAGGTGGGGTCGCCCACATATGGGATACAGAGGGGCTTACTCCCCTGCAAAAACATTTCTTGTTGTATTTTTAATTTTTTGAATTATCATTAGTATGAAAAACTGATGAAGTGTAAATTGTCCCAGGATTTGTTGTTTTAATGTAATTAAGCCACCATGTGTGCCTCTGTTTGGCAAAGTGTAAACAGTAACAAGAGTATGATAACCACAATTCCCAGCAGTCTGATAAATCTGATAATCACTGAAGCTGTGATCTAGCGTTGCTGTGGTAGTGCAGCAGTTAGCATTGCCACTTCACAGTGGGGTGTCTTCTGTGCAGAATCTGCATGCCCTCCCTGTGGTTGCTTGGGTTTCCTCCAGGTGCTTTGGTTTCCTTCCACATTCCAAGGACATGCTGCAAGTAGATTGGACACTCTAAATTGGTCTTAGGTGTGAGTGTGTGTGCCTTTGGTGGAAGGTTGGGCGATGGGCTGGCAACTCAACACTGTAAAACTCCACTGCCAATTGTACTGTAGACTGTTGTTCCACTGTGGTGACCCCTAACAGGAAAAACCAGAAAAAGAATTGTAGCTTTCATCTAAATGAGAATGTGTCTTGTCACAAGGTTCAGCCTGTACAATGTCTGAGATGGTCTATGAAAAAAAGATATTCTTATTACATATTGTCTTCCTCTAACTTTATACACACCATTCCCAAGGTGATTGTTATATATTTCCTGGAAAAACCTGCTACAATCCCAGGAGAACCAGATTGTTTGTTAAAAGCAACTTTAAATTAGCAACAGCTTAAAAAACAACAAGTATTAACACATGATAATATACAGTAACTTCATATCATCATTCAGTAAGACACCACAATTTAAAATACACTTCTTTTAAGATTTTTAAACTTGACCTACTTCTCAGAACTTGCTAAAATCATGCATTGGGAATGACACACCTTATTTTGTGCTCAAAATGATGCCTTAATCCTCTGAAGCCTTATTTTGAAACAAAGATAAAGTAACTATTGCACTATCAACAATGTACATCACCTATTGCAAGGCATACCCCAACTCTGTATTCCAATGAAATGCAGAAAAAGTTGACCATATTAATTACTTACAAAACGCTACTTCTGGCCATGCCAGTATAACTTTCTAAATCACATTGTATCATTTTTGAAAGTGGTGCAGAAACATTGATAACCTTGTGCTAGTAGCAGTGTATGATACAAAACACTAATAAGGTAACCATTTGTTAAAACCTGGTCACTTGATTGTGTATAAATGTCATATTTGGAACTGACAGTACATTTATTCCTAAATTCCATTATTTCTTCCTGGGATGCTGCATTGTATACCCATCCTGTGAAACTGAGTTATATAGTACCCACTAGCGCAGTGCAAAGAACTTTTATTTTATGGAGGCTGTGGTTTAAAAGTGGTGTTGAAGTGTTGGCAAGTTTTTGGTAGTAGTGGCATTTGATATAAAACACTATAAGGCAATAGCTGTTAGCACGTGACATTTTTGGTTGTATATAAACCTAATTGCCCTTACTTTTATTTCTAAATTATTTTATTTCCTTCTTTGTAAAGTTTCTGGGTTACTGCACTGTGTCCCTTCCCCTACAAGCTGAGTTATAGAGCAGGTGGAGAACTTTATTTATAGAAGTTCTGTCTCTGAAAGTGATAAGGAACTGTTGGCAAGCTCCTGATCATAGCAATGTGTTTGATACAAACACTGTAAGGTAATAGTTGTCAAGAGTCTTGTCACTTGTTTGTGTAAAAATCTCGTGTTTAGAACAACCCTTACTTTTATTCCCAAATTCTTTTACTTCTTTCTGAAGTTTCTGGAGTGCTGCACAGTACCCCTGACTGCAGGAGTCAACTATATATTCTCTGCTAGACTGAGCATTTGTGAGCTACTACTATCATACACATTGTATGTCACACAAAGATGCATACATCACTAATGCATTCCACTCAAGCCATTGTCAATAATCATAACATTTTCAGCATATCATCAAAAGTTTGGATGTCACCAACAAATCAGCATTGATCACTCTATAACAAATGGGCTGCACACACCAGATTTGATGCAATAATGCACATAAACAACCTGCAATCATGATTTCACATTGAAGTAGGCAGATAAGAAGAAGGCTGACTAGGATTCTTACCCTCTTTTGAAATAGGTGTCACTACTGGTTCTCTGACACTAGAACAATAATTTAATCAGATAGACAAATTAATTCCTCCTTGGTCACTCTCACACCTCAGTGGGTATACCATCACTACCAGGTGTCTTCCCCGAGACTAAACTGTTTATTGCCATCAATACCTCTTCAAGAGTCTGGACTCTAGTCACCCATGGCAAGGTCAGCGTCTACAAATAGTCTTATATAATGTCATCATTACCGCCTTCCCCACACAGAATCTGTTCTGAGTAGATCATTTTATAATCATCCCAGAATGAATCTGTTAGAAACACTGGATTCCTGTGTAAAAAAAATCACCTCTTTCTAAACTCACCATTATTCTTGATAATTTACATAGTTTTAACATATTTGCTGAAACCTTTTGATAAACTGGAGTTATAAAAATATCCTTTAAAGATTGTCTTAGAAAGTTTAACAATGCTTCCCCTTCCTGGTTAATTTATCTGTCACCTCCCATAAGTTATCCTCCCCATCATAAAATCTATTTTGGAGGCCTACCAATTCAGCCCATTTTCATTTTAGAATGTCTTTCATCATTCTCTATAACTGTTTAGTATACCCTTTAATTTCTTGTTTAACTTCTCCTCTACAAACCTGAAAACTGTCTCTCCCTGTCCACCCTCCTATCCCTTTACACCCCTGCAAGATCTCTCCATAGCACTGATCAAACACTGCTTCACACTTATAAACCTATCAAAACCATAGGTAGATTACCTTACAAATGCTCCATATCTCAAATTTGGAACAAACTCCCAACTAACCAATGACTTATCCAATCTTCTCTTCTCTTCAAAAAAGAATTAAAAACCTACCTGGCCAGCTCTACTTCATGCACCTGCCACCACCCCGCCTAAACTCCTACTACCCATTTCAGACCTTTTTTCCCTCCCTACATTCTATACACTTACAATCCTGTGAAGCCATAGCAACCTGATTGTGCACTCTTGTAAATCACCTTTCTTCCACCTTTACCCCTTTCTTCTTCTCCTTTCCCTGTCCACCACTTCTGTTCCCCTCCTCATTACTTCTACCCACTCTTATCCAACTATATGCCCCCCTTTTCCACTTTATATACTCATACTAATCACTTTTTTCTATTTTTGTTAATCCCTTTTCTTCTATTTCTCCTCATTCTTCACTGCACACCACTTGCTATGCCTCTATTTCATAGAATTATTTGCTCAAATGTATCTGTCTAGCAACTTCCCCTTGGTATTGATATACTACTCCCATATTTTTTCTTTTGTTTCATACAGTTGTCTGCCTTTGACTTGCAATTAAACTATCATTGTTATTACAGCTGCATTTATTTCATCTCCTTTTCTATCTTGCATTTATAACATGTATTTCTGGACCTTTTCGCCTTCTTTCTTTTATCATTTATTTCTTTTTATCATTTTTTTTTTCTCATGTTCACTTTTATCACGTACTATGTACTTTTTATTTATATTTGTTTTATACTGTACTTTTATCACGTATGTTCAGCTTGTACTTTTTACTATGTATTTTTGGAGCTTTTCTCCTTGGGTCTCCACTGAGAATGGGTCCTTGGCCCAGTGGACTTACCGGTTAACAAAAGACAAATAAATAAATAAATATAAATAAATTTAAATTTTTTTTTAATTTTTTAAAATGATCCCATTCCTGAGAGCTTATTATCCATTATTCCTTTCAACCACTTAACAAATCGGTCTCTTTTAAGGAAGCAATACAAAACCACCAGTGTGTCTTTAAGTTTGGCCAATTCAGTTTATACACATACACACACACACACACACACACACACACACACACACACACACACACACACACACACACACACACACACACACACACACACACACACACACACCACACAAAAAGCATTCTAAATATGCATACACAGAAATCACAACTCAGTGGGTTTGTACTAGTGTAACCAAAAAACATGCACTTTTTACTTTTTGTGAAACATTGTTTGTCTCTCTGGAATGTACATTTAAATCTACTAGAATAATAAGTATACTGTTTGTGTACTGTCTGGTATAGCTGTGGAGTTATTAGTATTCCTCATGACCCAAGTACAAGCACCCAAACAGAAGAAGCCATAGTGCTGTTGATGTACCTCACACTTTTTTACCATGAGTAACTGTAAACCAAATTCTCATAGGTATGACCAGACCTTCCACAAACTCTAAGATTGCCTGCATTTTCATGTAGAATTTCAAGTTTATTAATGCATTTATAGCTAAACACAGGTACAGAAAATACAGGTAGATAACAGTACATAAATAAAAGATAAATGCATACCGCATGGACTTGCCAGTGAACATCAAATAGGTATACAAACCAATTAAACATTAGTAAAACCAAAATGCAATAAAATGTATATATATATATATATATATATATATATATATATATATATATATATGTATATTTTATAATGAGTAAGCAGACAAATCAGAATAATGAATCAGAGTAATTAGTGTGTAAATAATATAGGAAACATAGGCACATGTAAATGCATAAAATGTTTTTTTTTCTCAGAGTAACTCTCTCTCAAACAGACAGGTATCAAATTCCAAATGCATGAACCCTGAAAAGCAAAGAAACAAATGCCTGACAACATGCCTTGAGAATATCCATCATCGCCTTTGAAGCTTATCACAGGAGACAGGTCAGCCAAGACTACAGCAGGTTTCATATGAAGGGGATAGAAGTTGTGCAGGCCTAAATACATTTAGTTCAGGACTTTTTGCAGATGATGCTCTGTCAAACTGGCATCCATTGTAACTCATACTTGATAAAAAAAAAACTCTGCTAATATACTGGCTGGTGGAAAAAATCATTTTAGACAATGGCTGGTGGCATAAACACTATAGACAGAAATATACCCCCCTAATTCCCAAATAATGTCCATAATCATCAATTATAGCATCCTGCACTAATAAAATCCAACATGAAATGAATAGCATCACACTTCTATGTTTTACATCCCCATATAATGTTGTATAGGTTCATAGGTTCATAGGTAGGTACTAGGCTATCTGCCCAAAGGCATTTATAAGCCTAGCCAGAATGTGTTGGCTTTCGCCACCACCTTAGCCTCTGTCCAGCAGACCCACTGAAGTGATCCCCGGGGTAAACTTTCTATTTCCCATCCACTCGTCAAAGTTTCTCTTGAAGAGTGCTAGCAAGGAGCTCTGCCTAATGTACATTGGAATCTTGTTCTAAAGCATGGGAAGTCTCTGGGACAGGAATCTATCCCTCCAGTACATCCTATTTATTGTTGTGGTGAGGTTTAGATCCATAGAGCATGTGGCTCGAGGGGATAAGGTTTTCTTTCGGTGGAGCATGTCCATCAATTCTGGGTTGGACATGGCTTTGTATGTTAGGCAGAGATCATCTCTGAGCAGGCAGTATGCAACCGAGTACAGCTGGAGTTTCTTCAGTCGAGCTGCATAGGGCATCTGTTTGAGGCCTGCACAACTTGTATCCCCTACATATGAAACCTGCTGTAGTCTTGGCTGACCTGTCTCCTGTGATAGTGGTGCAGCATGATACCTCTGAGATCATCCCTGTGCAGCTAACATCGGGCAAATCTGCAATGCAAATTGTGGCCTGCTACAGATCACTCTCCATGACCCAGGACCACCACTCCGCCTTTCTGGAGATACTGGAAAACATGAAGGTCTTACCAAACACCCTGATATTGGGCAATTTCAATTACCCTACCATTAACTGGGAAAACTACTTGAGTACAAACTCCCAGGCTCAGCGCTTCCTGGAATTTACCAACTCAAATGCCCTGGATCAGCTGGTAAACTCCCCTACCAGAGGCCACAACATATTGGACCTGGTCATTACCAACATGGGTGACAGGTGTTCCGTACCGGAGGTCAACCCATCACTGGTTAAATCAGACCATAAACTAATCACCCTGGATGTCCACACCCGACCACCACCCCCAACCAAGGAAACCACAGTGAAAAACTTTTCTAAAGCAAACTTCACCTTACTTAAGGCAGAGGTGGTAAGTTTCACAGCCCTCACGCTAAAGGATAACACTGCCCATGATGCAGAATCCTTTACAGTTGCACTCTATGAGTACCTACAAGGATGCATGGATCATGAAATCCCTAGCAAAACCAAGACTCACTCCCCTAAGAAAAGGTAACCAGTCTGGAGGACCCCTGTCATAAACAGGTTATACAACAAAAAGAGGAAACTAGTTCAGAAAAAAAGCAAATCCCAAGAAGGAAAGACATCCCTGATCAGTATCAGTAAGAAACTAAGGTCCCTCATAAAATCATCCATGGCTAACTTCGAAAGAAAAATAGCCAAGGATTCGAAAGATAACCACAAAGCCTTCTTTAGCTATGTCAAGAATCTAAGTGGCAACTCACAGATATGCTCTGAGCTAGTGCAAAATAGCACAAAATATACTGAACCTACTGATATTGCCAATATCCTGGCATACAGATTCAGTGCAAACTTCACCTCCCTCTCACCATCAAAAGGGCCCACAACAATACCGGAAAAGTGTAGTGCCCTGGAAATCACAGAAGCACAGGTGAAAACAGCCCTTTCAAAAGCCAAAAACACAGCATCAGTGGGGCCAGATGTTGTCCCACGCTGCGTCTTGCACGAACTACAGAACAAACTAATCCCCCACCTAAACACGCTGTTCAATCTCAGCCTCTCCACAGGCTACGTGCCCATAGAATGGAAGACAGCAACGGTTATTCCGCTCCACAAAGGAGGGGCCACAACTGACCCTAGAAACTATCACCCCATAAGCTTGGCTAGCCTGGTCTGCAAGGCTATGGAGCGCAGCGTCATGGAACTCATTAACAAAGACATTGGGAACCTCCAAACACTTGACCCGACCCAGTTCGGGTTTTTTAAGGGCAGATCATGCCTACTAAACCTGGTTGACTTCTTCGAGACAGTCAGCAAGGCCATAGATGAGGGAAAGGTAGTTCACACAGCCTACCTTGATCTCGCCAAGGCATTCAACACCATTCCTCACTCAGGTATTATAGCAAAACTCACCAGCCTGAACATAAACTCCTACGTCACAAGATGGGTTGCCAACTGGCTTACAGACAGAACTCAAATGGTAAGAATAGCGGGCTCCAGGTCCTACTCTAAACCAGTCACAAGTGGTGTCCCACAAGGCTTGGTTCTGGGACCCCTACTGTTCAGCATATATTTCTCAGAAGTACAGGCAAACACAGGAGACTATGGCTAACCAAGTTCGCCGATGACTGCAAACTGGGAGCCCTAATTGACTCTCTGGCTGACATGGACATCCTTCAAAAAGGCCTTACTGAGACAGACACCTGGTGTCAAAGTTATGGCCTCAAGCTAAATGCCAAAAAATGCATAGTCACCCCATTTGGGAAAAACAAAACACCCATGAATTACCACATAGGCAGAAGCCCCCTTAATACAGAAGAGGTAATAAGAGATCTGGGGACCCAGGTAGATAGTCATCTCTCCTTTGACAATCATATTGCCAAAGTAGTTAGGAAATCCTTCTATGTGGCCCATCTAATTACTAAGAGGTTCAAATCTAGAAATAAAGAGGTTATAGTGCCCCTCTACCCGTCACTCATCAGACCCATCATAGAGTACAATGCTCCATTTGGGATGTACCTCACAAGACACTTCCAACAGCTGGAAAGACCACAAAAGCACCTCACCAAGAGGATTACTGGCCTCAAACATATGTCCTATGCAGCCCGACTGAAAAAACTCTGGCTGTACTCAGTGAAATATTGCTTACTCAGAGTTGATCTCTGCCTGACTTACAAAGCCATGTCCAACTCAGAATTGATGGACATGCTCCACCTAAAGAAATCCAAGTCACTGTGAGCCACGCGCTCTAGTGAGCTAAACCTTGCCACAACAATAAATAGAAAATGCTGGGGGGATAGATTCCTGTCACAGAGACTCTCCATGCTTTGGAACAAAATTCCTAACTACATTAGGCAGAGCCCCTCACTAACACTCTTCAGGAGAAGCCTTGACGAGTGGATGGGTAACAGAAAATACACCCCTGGGATCACTTCATTGGCTCTGCTTGACAGAGTCTCAGTTGATTAATTAATGGGGCGGCGAAAGCCAACACACTCTGATTAGGCTTATAAATGCCCTCGGGCAGATAGCCTAGTACCTACCTATGAACCTATGAACCAGTGATCCTCTTGGTGAGGTACTTCTGTGGTCTTTCCAGCTGTTGCAGGTGTCTTGTAAGGTACATCCAAAATGGGGTGTTGTACTCTATGATGGGTCTGATGATTGATGAGTAGAGGGGCACGATGACCTCTTTTGATCTGGATGCAAACCCTTTTGTGATTAGGTGGGCCACATAGAAGGATTTTCTAACTACTTTGGCAATGTGATTATCAAAGGAGAGATTACTATCTACTTGGGTCCCTTAGATCCCTTATTATGTTTTCAGTATTTAGGGGATTACCACCTATGTGGTAGTTTGTAGGTACTTTGTTATTTCCAAAAGGAAGAACTATGCACTTTTTGGCATTTAGCTTGAGGCCATGATTTTGACACCAGGTATCTGTCTCAGTGAGACCCTTTTGGAGGATGTCTATGTCAGCCGGTGAGTCAATTATAGCCCCTAGTTTGCAGTCGTCTGCGAACTTGGTCAGCCATAGTCCTCCTGTGCTTGTTTGTACCTCTGAGAAGTATATGCCAAACAGGAGGGGTCCTAGGACTGAGCCCTGGGGAACACCACTTGTAACCGGTTTAGAGTCAGACCTAGCTCCTGCAACTCTCACCATGTAGGTTCTGTCCGTGAGCCAATTGGCAACCCATCTTGTGACATAGGGGTTTATGTTCAGGCTGGTGAGCTTGTCTATAATACCAGAATGGGGAATGGTGTTGAAGGCCTTTGCGAGGTTTAGGTAGGCTGTGTGTGCCTCCTTTCCCTCATCTATAGCCTTGGTAACTGTCTCAAAGAAGTCCACCAGGTTTAGGAGGTATGATCTGCCCTTAACAAAGCCAAACTGGGTAGGGTCCAGTGTTTGGAGGTTCCCAATGCCTCTGTTATTGAGTTCCATGATGATGCACTCCATAGCCTTGCAGATCAAGTTAGGGCGATAGTTCCTGGGGTCTGTTGTGGCCCCACCTTTGTGGAGTGGAATAACCATTGCTGTACACCACTCTATGAGTATGTAGCCTGTGGAGAGGCTGAGTTTGAACAGTGTATTTAGGTGAGGGGATAGTTCGTCTTTAAGCTCATGTAGGATGCAGCCTGGGACACCGTCCGGTCCCATTGATGCTGCGTTTTTGGCTTTGGAGAGGGCTATTTTAACCTGAGTGTCTGTGATTTCAGGGGCTCTACATTCTTCTGGTATGGTTATGGGCCCTTTTGGGGGTGAGAGGGGGGTGAAGTTTGCACTGAACCTGTCTGCCAGGATGTTGGCAATATTGGTTGGTTCAGTGTATTTTGTGCCATTCTGCACTAACTCCAAGCAGATCTGAGCATTGCCACTTAGATTCTTGACATAGCTAAAGAATGCCTTGTGGTTATCTTTGGAGTCCTTGGCAAGTTTTCTTTCAAAGCTTGCCTTGGACGATTTTCTTGCTGATACTGATCAGGGATTGTATCTCAGTAACTCCAGTGGCCTCAGACTAATGCATCTTGCTGCTGTTGTAAATCTAAATAAGTATCTTCTAGTGTTATTTTCTAAGGTGGAAATTGTCTTAGATCATCTAAAGCTCTTTTTGGGGATGATTAATCCATTAACATTCCAAGTAACAACACCTATCCTTCAAAAAAAAAAAAAAAAAAAAAAAACAGGTTTACCTTTCTTCATCCTTGGTATACATACAAAGCCTTTGCCTGCCTAACAAATGATTTATATGAGAATGCAACAAACAAACAGACAAACAAACCTCCCTGGACAACTGTAGAACCATCAAAAAGGTTAAAACAGTAACAACAGTATTAAAACTGTTAACCTCGTCTTTTGATTCCAGTTATGGATAAACAATACAAAATTAAGTTTACCCAGCCACGCAGAAATAAACATGCTATGGAGTTATCCTTCAATAACCAAAGTTGCCAGGTGTAACTTAAATCTTCCATAGAAGTCTAAGTAGTTTATTGCCCTAATCACTACCTGTAACATTATAATATGTGTAATCACTTAAATTCATTAAACTATCATCTAGAATTCTTGTCATCTATTGAATCTCCTCACCAAATAAGCGGCATCTCATCTTAATCACATATTATGTAGTTCCTAACATAATTATAACTGTAATAATAATATTAACTAAAACCTGGATCAACTATTTATCATAGAAATACATCCCCATACAAGGCTTCTCATTATAACTGCAAAGCAGGACTTTTCTGAGAACATAATAGGCACTTCATATCGGCCAGGTACAATGGACAGCCCTTCCACACAACCTCTATACCATATAGGGCCAATTTTTTCAAAGTAGTATGAAAGAATTACTTCCCTTACTAGAACTAATATATCACTAACTAAACCAGCATTGCAACTAAATTCAGATAACTTTGATAATTAACATTTTGACGACAAGATAACTTCATCTATTGTAATGTAGAAACATAACGAGTTGCATAAACACATTTAATGAGCAGTGTAAAGTGCAATCATCAAAGTGATTGCTAATCAATTTTTAATAATTGCTGTCACTATGTCATCCTAGTTACAAGAATCAGAAAAGTCTCCATCTCAGCTAATTATTTCATAGCTAAATATCTAGCTTGGGCCAGCACTTTGGTAAATACAGTCTTTGCCATTTCAATTGATTCACCTGCTATAACCCCTTGCGTTTGACAGGATTTTTCTGATTGGTCAGGATGATACCTTTGTGCATCAATAAAAGTGTTGAATCCTGTACGGAAAACACTGAATGCAATGTAGGGTATGAAAAATGAAGCTTCAGTCTCTTCAATTTATATTTTCTCACAAATACAGAAGACATTGTCCACTTTCTTCAAGTTTGGGCATAACAGTCATTTTCAAAAAAATATGTTTATCTCCATCCTCCCTTTTCTGAGTCTGCCACAAAAATATTAAACACTTGATACTTGTTCGTATAATCCTTAGTACAAAGCAAACATGCTTGACATGACCAGCTGCAGCCATGACACCAGCAGCAAACAGTAGGCCCATTATTTCTTCATATGGATCTCATGCAAACCATTCCAAATTACCAAGCTGTGCTGCATAAAAGTCGCACAGACCAAACCTTCCACCTTTTCTGATACATAGCTAACTCATTTTTCCTACATGTCCTGTACTCTTAGGTTTGCCTCTCTTTTAAGAACTCTATTCCTTCATAGCCAATACACATTTCTTCTTTAAATCATGGTTTTCTTAATGCAAATCTTT
Organism: Protopterus annectens; assembly: GCF_019279795.1. NCBI lineage: Eukaryota > Metazoa > Chordata > Ceratodontiformes > Protopteridae > Protopterus > Protopterus annectens. Next base: position 110,763,569 of record NC_056736.1, on the reverse strand, counting down.
TATAGCCATTTCATGAGAATTCAGGATTTCAGAAATCTTCCTCATCATAATGTTAAGCTGCAGCAATGTTTAGGTTTGTGTCCTCTCATTCAGTCACTGACATTAACTGCTCACATGGGACTCTTTCTATTTTCTCATTACCATCTTCTTTGTGCAGACCCTAAGCCACATCCCCAGCCTTAGTAACATCTGTCATGCAGTCAGCCTCCATATTTGACTTTTTTGGCTCACACAATAAACATCTGACATCTTAGTGTTTTCCCCCAAATGTGACATATAAAGACATGTAACAAGTAATAGGCAGTACAAATTAATTAACCATTACCTCACCCCCCCGAAAATGATATTACTGTATGTCATTAAAACAAAATAATCAAAGAAACTTGATAGCAACCAGAGGGATGCCTAACTTTTCCTTCACCGTATTATTGCCAGAAATAAGATAGTCAGTGTCTGAACATGGTGTGCATAATATTTTCTATTTCACTGTTTGACTGGCATGCATTAGCTAAAGCATTGGTGAATCAATGATGAAAGAATACAATGGCAAACCATCCATACCATTGTAACCATTTCTGATTCTCTATTACCTGTAAATCAGTTGTCACTAGTAAAACAATATGACTTGAAAAGAAAAGCTGCATTATTTAAAATTCACCACCCACTTAAACTGTCATGTGATCCAACAGATAATGTTCTCACAATGATAGACTGTTTAACATGTTCACGTATGTGAGTTATCTCTACAAATACATTTCATTTTTCCTTTTTAACATATCTCACAACAATCTATATTTAACTGCTTACAGCTAATTCTTTAACTACAGACATTTCTCTCACAGCCCCGTATTACATCAGTGAAATTTAAACTACAAGTGTAAATATAAATGGCTATATTCCTACAAACATCATTTTATATTTATGATCAGTGATAGTCTGGATATCCATTCCACCCCAAGGCCTAAACAACAACTATCCACCACTCTCATACCCCAAACAAAATTCTTCCAGCACAGATCCACTCTATAAAAGAGAGAGCAGCTTACTTTTACTCAGTATGAATCTTAGAAGCATTTTCTCCAAGATACTTGACATCCATGTGTGCCTACCCTTATAATACTAAGACTTACTGGAAATAACATCAACTTGGCTAAAATCAGACATAAGGGATGAAAAAAATCATCCCTCAAGCTACAGCATCCATAGAAACAGCAGAAAAAAAACAACAAAAAGGCAGGTGGAGTAGCCATAATCTGAAAAAATACTCTGAGACTGGTACTCTACCTGAAACTTTGCCCTTATTCAGTAATAGGGAAATTCTCATTTCAATCATCGAAATAAACACACATAATCTGTATTACAGACATATGCATACCACCAGTTGATAACATCAATGCAGCAGTGGATATCCTTTATTGATAACTCACAAAATTCCTCAGGAAACACTCATAACTGGAGACTTCAGTATTGATTGTGAGGAAGTCTGCTGCCCTCAAAAATTCTATAAACCTATATGGATTTACAAAGTAACTCACTTTTCCCACAAGACTCAACAATATAGTGACAGACAAATCTCATTAGACTGGATATTTACATCAATGGCAAACAACAGGAGGTCCTCCAAATGGTTATCTGACACAGTCTGTCTACACCTTCCAACTTTTGCACTGAGACAGCTATACAGTTTTAGCACAAACAGTGGTGTATAACCAAGTGTGTAATTTATACAAATTTAATAAGGAAACATTTATCATTAGCCTTTCAAAATTTAACTGGCATAGGTTAAAAAACATGCCTCTAGATGATGCTGTTTCAGAGTTTAATACTATATTTTTCATTATACATCATGCTAGCCCAGTAAGAACAAAACAGAATTAAAGGAAACCCAGTACCATGGCTGAGGAAGGAAGTCAAGAAACTTATGATACAGACAGACACAGCCTGGAGAGTCTGTGCAAATAACAAAACCCAATACCCTTCAAAGTATGAGACATCTATGTAACATGGCTAAGCATCAAATTAGAGCTGATAGAAATCATACTACACCAACCTTCAGCACGGATCTCAAAAAGCCCTAAAGAAGTCTGGACCTCAATAAACAATCTCATTCATCCCTGACACACCACCACCACCACTCCCATTTTAACTATGAACTAATAATAATGCCAGCACAGCCACACAGTTTAACACCCATTTTATATAAACAGCTCATTCCTTATTAAACAAGAGCACCTCACCAACTACATCTATTCCTGCACAGTAGGACAAATGTTCAAATATTTCACCTTTGAACCTGTACCAACCTTCACCATCAAAAACTTCTTCTCAAGCTAAATCCAACTATTCTAGATATTGTCAACATACCTGTGATTATATTAAATTTGTTGCAGATGCACTAGCATTTCCAACCTCTATCTTGATTAACCATTTCATCATAGAAAGTCATGCTCCAAATCTCTGGAAAAAACTGCATAAAGGAGGAAACACTACAGATTTCTCCAACCACAAACCCATAGCTGTGTTATACCCCTTTTCAAAAGTACTACAAAAATACATTCACTCTCAACTCCTCAAACATCTCTCTGCTAACAACCTTCTCTCCAACATTCAGTATGGTTTTCTGTCCATATCACAGTACAACAGTCCCTGAATGCATGTTAAAATATACATTAGTGAGGTGGAAGCCAGTTGGGGAATGGAATACCTCAACTCATTGGTGATGCAGGCAGAGTATCTGGACTCTAAATTAATTTGAATGCAAAGTAGTGTAATTTGTCATTTTGTTTTTTTTTTTGTCAAGACAAAAATATTGTGAAAAAAGCTGCTGTAGAACTTGTTTGATCACAGTTATTACCATTGGTGGAAGACCTCAAAGGCTGCCTTGTATGTTCGCCACTGTTGCTTAGATAATGCATTTATTCAGCTGTACAAAGTACAGCATTGCATCTTGGGGCTGTAATAATTCAGCTATACAAAACGCACAAATGAAAACAGAGCATTGCTATTGTTATTGTGAGCAAAATGCTATATGTTGCTCTTCTGTAATCATCTTTCTTTGAAATGTGTAAAACAGTTCACTTTAGCTAACCCATGAGGCTGGCCTTTATACTGTTGAATGCCATATTAATTCAAATGAACAAAGTATAACACTGGGGGCAGCTGAATACAACATATGGACATTTTAGACGCTGTCCAGTTCGATTCTCATCTAGAGCATCTTCTGCGTGGAGACATGCGTGAATAGGGCGTATCTTCGTTGAAGGTTGTGCATCAGGGCTGGTACCTTGGCACATAAAAATCAACTACCAATCATTAGCGGACCGGAGTTCTGCTGTGGCGACCCCTACCCGGGAAAAGCCGAAAGAAACAACAACAACAACAACAGATGTACCAGCAAAAAAAAAAAAAAAAAAAAAAAGATGAAGAAACAATATGAATCCTTATGGTTTTAATGCCTTGATAGACACTCTGATATTTCACTGTGAGAAGCAATACCCAAACATATACCAGAAATGTATTTTACTTTATTTTGTATAATTCCAGTATCAACGAGTGCAGCATTAGCATGAAGATGTACAAACTTGTTTGCATTTTATGTTTTTAGTAATAAAATAGATTTACTGCTGAAAAATAATTATGGTGAAGCAGTATACAGCATTATAGTACTGATGCTTTTATGAACACTAATTTCTATGACAAATATGCTGTTTCAAATATGGCCACAGGGCACACAAAATATAACTTTATGGTCTTGATGCATTTACAAGCTCTGATGAGCAATTGCAGGTTATATTATTTCTAATGTACTCATATAAAATAGTGATCATAAGAAACTGATGCACAACTTTAACACAGCTTTAACATTCTTCTTTGATATCTGATAAGGAGAAGTAAGAAGAATATTTTGCTTTTACATGACTGCAAGCACCATTTGATGCAGTGTTTACATGTAGACATAAGAAGACACATATACTTGTTATGCAGTTCAAATTTGTAAAATAAAATAAAATGTTTTACTGCAGAAAAAAGATCAGATCAATTCTGTCACAAAAATTCTCTTTTCTAAAAATGATCAAGGGAAGCAACATACAGTAGTATTGTCTTGATACTTTTGCAATCATTGTTTAGCATCTGGAGGCTGCATTAATTCTGCACAAATGTACACCTCTTAAAAGGGTGATGGGAGAGCAGCATACAGTATAGTAGTCTTTTGCTTTAACAAGTACTCTTCTGTGATATCTGTTAGTGAGAATAGCCAAATAGGCTAGTGAAAGATTTAACTTATCTTACATTTTAGCAAATGTTTAGTGTAGGGAACACACCAAACATTGTTTGGTGCATTCACATTTACATGCAGGAGCTCAAATATACTTGTTTTGCTATTCATGTTTTTAGTAAAAAAAGTACTTTACTGCAGGTAAAAAAGATGAACATAGGGAAGCAATATACAGCATTATAATCTTAATGCTTTCTCACATACTCTAATTTTATAACTGGCTGTGAGGAGTAATAGCCAAATACAAGCAAGAAGACTATTTCATTTTTATCTTACATGATTACAAATATCACTTTGTGGCACAGTGTGATGGTAGAATACCATGACTGTCATTTTTTCTGGTCTTTGTGCTGCTGAATGCTATATTCACTCAGTGTCTAAAGTACAATATCAGAGACTAGCAAAATACAACATCTAGGGGCTGTATTAATTCAGCCATCCAAATGCAGTTTAAATAAAGCTCGGAATGAATCAACATACTTAATTGTGGACTTGATGCTTTTCAAAATTTTTTTTTGTGATACCAGAGAGTAAGAGAGAAAACTTATATAAAAAATTACTAAAGGGGGAAAACATATGTACACATACCTGTCAACCATACTGAAATCCTCAGTATTTATCAGTTTTGAGGGCAAAATAATGGGGTGCCACAATTTTCTGAGTGGCCCCTTTAATTCCTGATTTTTTTTTCTTTTTTTTTAGCTTTAGTTATGGCTGACATCATTATGTGGAGGCAGTGCCTGCATACCTCTCAACCTCTTAGTGCAAAAAAATCTGAATAAAGCCCAACAAAATGCCTTTTCTTTCTTTTGAGAGACACAACAGCTGGGTAGAATTGAAGCAAGTCCCAAAATGTAGAACCGTTGGTTTTCTGACGACTTCTATTTATTTATTTGTTTGTTTGTTTTTGGGTTGGGGTTAAGGCGAGTTAAGTGTAAGCATCAGTTTTGGCTTCTCCATCCAAAACATTTGCAGATCTTGTTCCCTGCTGTTGAAGGCATTAATTTAGAGAGCCGAGCATAATTTCACCTGAAAACCTTGGAAGCAGGCAACAAATGGAGTACAAAGAATATGCTTGGCTACATGTGTGAAGAGAAAGACTAGCTTATAATACTCCAAAAGGTAAATGCTTGAACTTAAGAAAGAGTTGAAACCTCTGGGTTACTGCTTGCAAGCAAACTGCAGTATTGCCGAATCCCAATCACGGTACAAAGACAATGATGAAATGAAACCCACATGTTACTTAATGACAATGAGTACCTAGTTTCCACATTTCTACTTGAACAGCAGTTACTTATTGCAGACTACACATTTTGTAGTCATAGTCAGAGTTGCACAGTTAGCTAAATAATCTGCTTAAAATCAGTAGATGATTACTCACTTTCATTTGCTTGTGCCTTCTTTACAATTCTCCCCTGAAACTGCAGTAGCTTTGTTCATCAAAAAAAAATACAGCTAGTTGGTTTTGGATTTACTAGGGACAGAGGGGGCCCTGTTTTATAGCAAGGAGATGATGTCAGGGTGGGTTGGGTAACCACTTAGGCACTTGTTAATAGCAAAAAAATAATTACCAAATAATCTTAGAATGGTTCCCATTATTTATTGGCTGATTGATTTTACAGTGCATGTATTTAAAGTCAAGACATGAGATTATAATATGAAATGTATCATCTTAAATGGTTAATGGTTCATTTTTTTCCCTAGTGAAATTAAAATACATATTTATTCTTGAGTATCTGCTTTATCTACTTCAGAGTGTTAGGCTCAGAAACTATAAACAGCAGCATGCTTGCAACAAGCTAACATGCAAAGCATTACTGAGCCACTCTAAAAAAAAAAGTCACAGCCTGACTCTATGTTGGCGCTCACTGTTTGCAATAAATAAATTCCAGAAGTGATGCCAAGTCTGTTTCAGGACTTACTATAATCAATTTGGAGAATCAGGTTCCCAGGGCATCCCTGTGATTGGCCTGACTGCTTGTCAGACTCAGAGACTGGCGTGGGAAATTAAAAAAAATAAATAAAAACAAAGTTCAGGCAGTTGTTTTACAGCCATGGCACAGCCAATCAACAAGCAATAACATCGTTGACTGATGATCTGCCTGCCTGTAGACTGCTTCTAATTTAGATGTATAGCAGCAGGCAGTAGCTCTGTCCACAGGATGAGGAAATTTATTTTCTCCAGCTCCGGTGGCACACACGACTTCAAGGTAAGTAAAAAAAGAATAAAAGAAAATGTTTATGGTTAATGTCATTATGGGAGTTAGTAAGGCAACAGGCAGTCCTGTGGATAATGTATATAACTGCTGGACATTTTCATTTTTCTTTCTGTTAATGAGATTGCACAGTAAAGTACTAGTGGCACCAGAGGGCCTTGCATTTGGTTGCTTAGGTGGGCAAGCGTAAGTGAAAAGGCTAACTCACTATCTCTTTTGCGTGTCTTTTTTTTTTTTTTTCATATGCGATGCAATGGTCATACCAGTTTGCTATAAGGCACACTTTGAGTAATTTATAAATCCACCAAGCACCAACTCTGAAGTTTTACCATTTGTGTGACTCTCTGTTCATTCAAATGTTTGTTGGGTAACGGTTGCAAGTGTAGTTACTTTTTGAAGCTCATTCTGCAGAGTCATTTCTCCTATTATATTATCAAAGTATGGTATGAAATTATGTGCCTTGCAGTCTGGAAAGGAGAACCTGTAGTATGTATTCCATTCTGCTAAGTCTATTTTTTGTCTGCTGTTTTGGAATGTATTTATTAGAAGCAGAGGACAATAGTCTAGGAGAAGCAAACATGACTGGTATAGTGTACTGTTTAAAGAAAGAGAAAAATATATACCAAAATGGATTGACCTCCAGAATTCATACTGACACTAACTTCATAATGATTCCAGGTTACATTTTGCCATCTACTCAGTTTTAATATGTAATTGTGTAATTGTTTATAGGTGTGTGTGTGTGTGTGTGTGTGTGTGTGTGTGTGTGTGTGTGTGTGTGTGTGTGTTATATGTTTTGCATACCATGATTCACATTTATTTGAGGGGGAAAAATAGATTTGCATGAAAATCAGATTCAGCAGAGCAGGTATGATTGTAAAGATGAATCTGAAAATACTTCAGCATATTAATATGGCAGTTACATGCTTTGGTAGAGCATATTTGACAATAACGTAATAGCTATAGCGTACCTTTCATCATTTCTCTTAAATTAACAATGCAAGTTGAATTATAAGGCTATTGTGACAAATTATGATAAAACAATGCAAGTAAAGCAGTTATAGCTGGTAGGCTAAGGACAGTCAATGGCAAAGTGAAATGAAAAGCAGTGAAGATGTGCAGAAATAGTAAGTGCTGCTGCATTTATTAATTCTAGAGCTTTAGCTGACACTGCAGTACTCTGGTAGGCATATATATTTCAGTGAAGTGATGGGATGGTAGCATTCATCTGAAGTGTAAGAATATTAAAGCATGGCTTTGGGATGTTTTTGCATGAAGATGTGACTATTTTAGGAGGGTAAGTAATTAAGAATGGTGGGTTACTGGAGCCGAGTTAGAACTTAATCTGGATGCATTAATGTAAATATAGTCAAGATCAAACATAGATCCAGACACAGTGACAGTATGAAGACTGCACCCTAAAATAGCTTAGGAGAGAGGAATGAGTGATACTGCCAACCTAAATGTGGGTGAGAGGTTGAAAAATCCCTAACTTATTACAGAAAACAAGAACTTAATTACATTTCTCAACTAGTGATTTTTGCCTAGTAGTAGTGAGGTATCTTCTTTTAAAAATAAGGAAGAACTAGGGTCATATTTAGTTGTCTATTCTTCAGTTTGCATTTTTTTTAAAGTTAGTATCCCATAATTCCATGGGTGTGGGTGGGGTTACATAATTATGTATGCAAATTTTATATTAATCAGCGTACAAATTTGTACCTATTTTTTATGGGCCTTTGTCCAGATTTTTGATGTTTCCAGGCTGAGAGGTACGTACGTACAATATTACAGACTTGATATTTTGACAATAATTTTTCCTTGATTTCTGATCATGAAAAGCAATAGCCGAGATAGGCATGAGGATTATTTCACTTTATTTTATATGACTGCAGATATCATTTGGTACAGCATTTGCATATGAATGTAATAGCTCAACATATTCCCATTTTGCTTTTCATATCTCTTTAATATTTAAAATAAATGCTGTGAGAAAGCAGCATACAAAATTATAACTATGATGATTTCACAGATGGTATATTTTGATAGATGATAGTGAGACGTAGTAACAAAGTACACATCATGTTATGTTATGTGACCAAAAATATAAATGAGTTCTCTGTTGGCATCTGGATACTACAGTACAACATCTTGACTGCTCTCTGTCACTGGTCTTAGTGAGGATGAAAGTGGTATTTATTCACATGTGCAACATTTGACATCATGGTCCAGCAAATTATAACATCTGGAGGGTGTGTTAATTCTAATAATTACATTTGTTTGTTAAATAAAATAGACAGAAAAAGATGATCGCATAGAAGATTATGGGGAAGCAGTGCACAGTTATCAGACCATAAAGCATTTACAAAATATCTGAAGTCTTTCCAGTATTGAACAACATTGCTACATTCAATGAACATGTGAACCCAGTTGGACTCTAGTAATTCATCACATTTCCAACATTTACTTTCACTGTTTTTGAGTATAAGATTCATTTTATGTGGATTATAGAAACTCCTATTCATAATTTTACATGTATACAATCTGCAATATAATGAAGAAGAGGTATTATACGTAGAATTTAATAACAAGTTTTTGGATTCATCAGATATTTGTTCTCCATTAATCTTTACATAGTAATTCCAAAAATATGAATCAAACTTTAGAGTGTCTTCTCTTAGTATCTTATAGATAGGTGAGATACTTAATTTTTGATTATCTGTCTTTTCAAGACACCTAATAAAAAGCTGAATCAAACTAGGTATAGATTCAGTCTCTAGGTTGATTGATGCTCTCATTTTGTTTTCTATAAACTGCCATAATGAGTGTATAAAAAAACAACTGTCTTGACTATTATCAAAACTACATAAAAGGGAGTTTAGTGGTTTAATACTCTTATTTTCAATAAACTGATGCCAGAATATCAAGTTATTTTTTTTTAATTTTTGCATTGCATTGATGTTGAAAGAATCTAGGCAATCAGGGAAGTATGCTATAGGCAATATAAGAAATAAAAAAATTGTTTAATGTAATTACAATCAATTATATTTTTTAAGTTATTAAATATTTGATTAATGCCATAAGTAAAATTATCAAACTTCTTATTAAATAAACAAAATTCACGTAAAAGCCAATGAACTCTACTTATTCCATATTTTCCTTAAATTGATTTTCTATAGTTCTGACATCAGTTATATGTATCGCATGTATTGTTTTCCAGCCAGATATATAGGTAGGTATGATCCAATGTAATATTACATTAATTATAACTGATTTGGAATAAAGATCTAAGCTAGGGAATACTATCCTATTACTGTTCCAAGCTCTAATGTGCCATTTATATGCAATCCTAGGTTTTAAGGGGAACCATCAAAATGTAAGTAGCATGGAATATAATTTTTTAAATAAGTTTTTGGGAGGGGGTAGTATCAATGACTGTATATAAAACACATTTTTAGTTAAAATTATAATTTTAATTAAAGAGAGTCTATCCTCCATTGTGAAGAACATTTTATTCCATCTTTTGATTAGTTTACTAATGGTGGTTATACATTATTGTAGTTTAGTTTAACAGACTCTTTCCATGTACTCTTTACATTGACACCCACATATTCTAATACATCATTCACCCAATTAAACAGGCTATTGCCTCTTAGGTTTTTGTTGATCTTTTTGTTAATTAGTAATGCTTTGGATTTATTATGATTAAATTAAAAAAAAAAAGCAGGAGACAGAGCTGGAAGTGGCAGAGTTAAAGATGTTAAGATTTGCACTGGGTGTGACAAGGATGGACAGGATTCGGAATCAATATATTAGAGGGTCAGCTCAGATTGGATGGTTTGGAGACAAAGTCAGAGAGGCAAGATTGTGTTGGTTTGGAAATGTGCTGAGAAGGGATGATGGGTATATTGGGAAAAGGAAGCCAAGGATGAAGCTGCCAGGTAAGAGGAAAAGAGAAAGGCCTAAGGTAAGGTTTATGGATGTGGTGAGAGAGGACATGCAGGTGGTTGGTGTGACAGAGCAATATGCAGAGGACAGGAAGAAATGGAAACAGATGATCCGCTGTGGTGACCCCTAATGGGAACAGCCGAAAGAGAAGAAGAAGATGATTAAATTTAAGCCCTGAAATTCTTTCAAGCTTACTTAAGGTATTTATAACATCATGCAAAGAACCAAAGAACCATCAATATCACCCAATGTTAACAACATATCATCAGCAAAAAAAGTGTATCTTAGGACAATAGTCATTAATTTGAAAGTCTTTTATATTTTTCTTGTTTCTGATATATGTAGCAAAAGGTTCCACTGAAAGAGCAAACAATAATGGTGACAAAGGACAACCTTGTCTAGTTCCCTTGAGGATTTTTAGTGGTGAGGATAGACATGATCTGATTTTCACATAAGCTTGTGCCCCACTATAAATTTTCATTAATAAGTTGACAAAATCTAAGGAGAATTCAAAACCAATCAGAATTCTTTGTAGATAAGACCAACTAATACAATCAAAAGCCTTTTCTATGTCTAGGCTAATAATAGTTAATTGTTTTTGTATTTGCATACTATGTCTATTAATGATAGTAATTTAATGTTATCTTGCACTTTTCTATGAAGAATGAACCCTGTCTGATCATTATGTATTAGATTAAGTAATATTTTCTTTATCCTATTAGCTAATATTGTCATGAAAATTTTATAATCAGTGTTTAATAATGAAATTGGCCTAGATTAATCACATTTGGGGTCCTTACCTTGTTTTAATATGGGGGAGATAATTGAGTATTTCCATGATGGGGGTGTTATACATTTTTGCTTAACCATAGTAAAGGCACTCATCATTTTCTTTATTATATATTCAAGAAACATCTTCTATAGTTCAGGAATTATTCCATCCAGTCCTGGAGCTTTATTATATTTTACATTTTTTATTTGCTCTTTCACTTTTGTTAGTGTTATTTGTTTATTTAATATGTTATTTTGTTGCATTGATACCTTAGTAGTTATATTTTCTTGAATAAAAGTATTTATTACATTATCTGTCTCCAAAAGTGGTATGTTATTATTTATATCTTTATAGTAGTTTTTGAACACTTCTAATATGCCCATTAAGTTAGATGTGCTCTTAACTGAACCATCACTTTTATATTTAATCTCATTAATAAGATTTTGATTGTTTATTTTTTTGGATCTTACCGCTATTTTATGTAGATATTTGGGATTTACAGCATAAGATTGTAATTTCAAATTTTCCAGGTTTATAGCTACCTTATGATTCAGAACTTCTAAGTATTTTGATTTAACTTAGTAATTTCGTTATGTGCTACTTTATTTGGTTTTGCATCCATTTTTATCTTGTCTATGTTTTTTTTTTTGTAAGTCTAAAAGTTTTTTGCCCCACTCTCTCCTTTTTTTAAGGTACCAAGATTTTATTCTACCAGATATATAAACTTTAAAGGTGTCCCATAGTATAGTATCAGTCACGTCACGTCACCATTATCATTTGTTTCCATAAACATGTCTATTTCTTTCATTATCCATTCCCTAAAGTCTTTTAACTTAGTTATGTAAGCAGGAGTTCTCTGTAGAAATCTTAAATCATTTGTATGCGTAGTTAATGTGAAGTTTATAGCATTATGGTCTGAAAGTGGACAGGTCATTATAGATATGTCACTTATTTTAGAGTATATATTATTTGATACAAAGACCTTATCAATGTTTGTTTGTGTGCCAAACCAATATGAATAGTGTGAGTCAGTATAGAATAAGGAATAATGTTCTCTTAGAATATGTATATCTTTAAGGTTCATCTGGTTTGTAAAGTCATTTAATTTCTTGGGTTGAGATGTTAGTTTTATTTTACCATTTTTAGACGTATCATTGCCTGATAATAGGCTGTTAAAATAACCTGTTGTTATAATTTCCCCTTTTGCATTTAAAGTAATCAGGTCCAGATATTTGTCAACATATTTAGTACTTAGTCCTGGTATTCAGTATGTATTAATAAGTATAATGCTTCCTATTGATTTCCAAAATAACCATGCTTAGCATCCCACCATTATCTGAAATTTAATCTATAATTCTTGGCATAGTGTAAGTATTTTCCTTAGAATAAGAGTACCCCTTCTCTTAGTCTTAAGACATGAATCAGCCAAAATGCTATAGCCATTGCATGAGTATTGTTGTAGATCTTTTTAATAGATGGGTTTCCTGTAAAAAGATGATCTGGGCTTTATGCATATTGATATATTTAAGCAAACCAGCTCTTTTGACATTATTGTTTAAACCATTAATATTTAATGATAAACATTTATAAGCCATTGAGTATAATGTGTGTGTTATTACTAACTGAAAGACCTTTCTTCTGTGTTGACTTGAAATCTACTGAAAACTTATCTTGGATGCATAACATGTATTAAGCACTACTTTCAAAAACCCAAAACTATTTACAAACACATACATGAAACATAAAGTTTCTGGTTTAGTTAAAAACTTAACTAAACCATCCATCTACCACCTCTCCAGTACCAAAAGACACAAATTATCAATCTCTGCTTAGAATATAGTATAAAAACAAAAAAGAAAAGCATTATGAAGGCAACTAAAGAAATCTGAATCCATGAAATATACAGTAGAATGAGAGTGTCCAATATATCTGAAGCTAAATGAATGTCAAATATGATAATAGCACCTCTAATACGTAGATATCCAGAAATACACATCAGATCAAAGTATGTAAAAACATTAGAAGCTGAAGGTTAAGAAGATTGTCAATATTTCCAAGACTTTTCAAGAAACATTAGATGATTTAACCATTTTATCAGTCATCTATTTAACATCTGTCATGTAAGGATCTATTGAATACATATATATATATATATATATATATATATATATATATATATATATATATATATATATATATATATATATAATACTTATTACAACATATTAAAGTAAAATAAAGATGGTAAAGGAGCAAACAAAGGCTGCAAATACTCAACAGCATATACATTTCTTCCACACAAGTATCAAAGACAGGAACAGTCCAAACTGGAATAAAAACTCAGTTTATTTGTGCACTTATTGCAACATAACTATTATATTTTGCAATTATACACATATTACTCATATGTATTAAATATATCTATGTTGACAACTTTCATCGGGAAGGGGGGACAGAGAGATAGAAAGGGGCCTCACAACCCTCTGTTTAGTTGCTAAAGGTTTAGTTATATAACATAAGTCTGATGTTAATATGCATAATGAGTTTTCTAATGCAGCTCCTAGTTCACTTGATGTCAGTTAGTTACTAATAGTGTCACTGAATCTGCAGAATGCATGCATCTATAAGAGAATATAGGCATTTTCAAAGGAGTTAAACACTTTTATCAGAACTAATAATTTATCATTTAAAGTAGCTAGTGAAGGATAACAGAATTTCAAGAGAAAAAAAATCTAAGTACAACCATTTAACAAGTTCAAAAGGTCAAATGATGTCATCACTGTTGTTTCCTCAACCTGCAGCTTCATAAACTTGTTAAAAAGTATCTAAATAGGCTCATGCACAACAGAAGTTTTCTCTAGTGAAGGAAAAAGCATGTTCAGTGGGAAATTCAGATCTTGAAGCTTTTAGAGTTTACAGAAAGCAAAAAAAAAAAAAAAAAAAAACACTCAAGCTGTCTTGTCAGTGCATGCCATGAATCTCCACAATGAGAACAGTGACACCGACCACCAGTTTCCTCACAAAACTTGAACATCATGAAAAAAATAACCCTTTTATATAAAAACAGCTATTTAGTAGTAACAACAGCTGCCTCAAATCAGAAATCATATTATAACATTTCAATCATTTACCCACCAGTTAAAAAAGGGAACCTAGTATATATATATATATATATATATATATATATATATATATATATATACACTTATATTTAGCTATCTATAAAACACCATCACTTATATTTAGCTATCTATAAAACACCATCAATGTACTGTATAAATTTTTAAATGTATCTAAACAAAGAGTCTAAAACATCTAGTTAGAAACACTAATCAGAAACACTCCACCACTGACCCACTAGAAAAAATACACTTTGGTACTAAGTCAAATTGTACTATTACTGAAGAATTAGAAGACATACATCATTTGTAGTTATTTAAATGGGAAAACTATGTAAAGTACTTATAATGGGAAAAGAGAGAAAAGGAACATTGGTAGCAAAAAAGAATAGGAAGAAAGAAAAGAGAGAGAGAAAGAGAGAGAATGTAATTTAAATACTGAGAACTATACGTAATTAGAAGAAGTAGATGTAGAAAGCAAAAGAGAAAGTTAATAATAAAAATTATTCACATTATCTTACAGCATAGAGACTTTCCAGAATCAAATATATTATGATTCATAAAACAAAGCATTTAAAATTAGAAGGAATTTATTCATTTGTCCTTTAGTTTCTTAGTTTTGTTTGCGCCTTCCTTCATAGACCATCCATTTTTTGTTGCCTGTCTCTTCAAACTCTGGGATGACCATTCCATGTCTTCTATGTCTGACAGTTTTTTCTTCTTTTGGATAAATTCTACTTCTTCTTGCAGGGAATCAAAGATCTTCACTCCTTCTGGCAAGGTGATTTTTATTCTTGCAGGAAAAAGAATTTGAGCTTTAATATTGGCTTTTTTCAAAGACTTAATTAGAGGAACACACTCCTTTCTTCTGGATATGACTGTTGAGGTGTAGTCATTGTCAAAATGAATAACTTTTTCACCCATCTTGATAGGAGAATTAGTCCAAGCTGATTTCATCACTAAGTCCTTGTCTTGCGAGGAAAGAAATCTACCTATTATAGACCTTGGGTTAGATGAACTCATAGATGAAGCTAGATTTGCTAGGGACCAATGAGCCCTCTCAATTCCAAAAGAGAGGGATTCAGGGATGTTTAATGCTGATGAAAACCACTTATTGAGGAACTGAATCATGTTAGCACCCTCTTCTTTCTCAGGAATTCCATATATTCTTATGTTATTCCTCCTTGATTTCCTTTCAAGGTCTTCCAGTTTCTTAATCAGCCTGGTGTTTTGTTTCAGATGAAATTCATTTTGATGCTCATTTTCTGTCACTCTAGTATCTAGGTCAGTTACTGTTTCCTCTAAGGCAAGAATCTGTTCAGATAGTTTTTTTTACTATTCTGTTTAGAAGTTCCAGTTGTTTACTGCATTCTTGTTTGATAACATCCATTTTGTTTTCAAATTTGTCCATTTTAGTGACAGTTCTTGGATGTTGGTTATTATAAGATGTAGTTCTTTCTTCACTGCACTCTCCTGGTGTGGGTTCTTCGAGTTGCTCATCTTGAGATCTCCAGTAGAAAACTTCTTGACAGGAATAATTAAAAAATTCTCCTATGTATTAATTTTTAGAAAATAATAAAGAGTCTATGTTAGTCTAACTTTTAGTATACTTTGTTAGTTAGATTTTTCTAAAAATTAAAGTATATTTCCTATCAGGATATTCAAATCTAATGAAAGCTAAGGATTTCTGCTGCTATCAGACTGGCATCTTGGCCACACCCCCCATAATTTGTTTTTTAATAACCAGCTTTAGTATAGAAAAAGAATTGATCACTGGTGAATAGCATATGGTTTATGGTACTGATGCTTTCACAAGCTGTTGTCTGATACCCAGTAATAAAAAATAATAGCCAAACACAGGTAACATGACTATTACACTTTATTTAACATTATTGCAAAACCAGCTTTGTGCAGTGCTATTCTTTCTGTGTCCTACTTTTGTAAGCTGCCTCAACCTCAGCTATACATCCTATACCCCTACACCAGTGTTGTATGATATACCGCTTATGCGTGAAAATAAAATAAACATGCAGCGGATAATAACTTCACCAGAGTGCATGAACTGCAAATGTTCTTTCTATTGTTTATGTATTACCAAAATAAAACAAACAAGCAATAGTTAATCACTCCATTGAAGTGCATAAAAGGAACATATTAGTATAATTTTGTTTTTTTTTACTTTCTTCACTTACATGTGCTGCCCATCAGCAACTGGTAAGCCACAAAAAATAAAAAAATATACATAACCCCAATAATGTCACGGCATAAATATTACTAGTGTTTGAAACAAATGCAGTGAAAAAAATTAAAAACGACACATATTTTGTAGTCTGTTGCAAACACTTGAAGGTATTGTTTCTGATTTTACCTGACCCTAGATGCTTCTACATAAAAATGACTAAGAGCTCCATTGCAGTATATTAATAATGAGAAGTCATAGTCAGATATCAGATATAAAACTGTTTGCTAACATTTCTAAAAGCAATGGAATTTCCTTTCAATACAGCAGCTACTTTTCAGTATCAGGTATTGGATAATGATTAATAAATGCAGTCCACTGTCTGTTCCTGCTAATGCATCCAATTAATGGATTCATTTTAAAATGATTCTGATTTGTTGTTTTTTTATTTAATACTTTTTCAGTAGTACATTTTTTTTCTATTTCAAACTCTATCAAGAGAAGAATAAGTGAACAAATGATGGCACGTATTGTATGTGACTCATTTTCACACATTTTCTTACTTCTATCATTACTGTTCTATCACTCCGTTAAGCCATAAAGCAACATTACTCCTGTGAAACAAGTCAAGAATAAGCATTGTCAAATACTTATTTTTATAACCTATATCTTAGTGAAGTAATCAGTATTACTTGCTGAGAGTTTCTTCCCTGAGTCATCTAATTAAAAACACAACACAGATCTCTTGCTTTCTGTCTTTCTTTATTTGCTAAACATTAAGCAATGGAAATATCAGGATGTCAAGGTAATCTGATTCCAGATATGTTTATTATAGCAGCAGCAAATGTTCAGAAAGACAAACATTTTTTTAATCTAGTCATATCAATGTATGTGGTTTCCTGCTTATTTCACTGCTCTCCCTGTTCACTAGTGATCCTTTTCACAACTATAGCTGTACATTTGCACTTTTTGATGAAGAAAATGATAATTTCTAGTGATCTAGCTAGTGAGCTTAATGCTTAATTACACAACTTGCAGCCAGCATAAAGCCTTTATGGAGTTATTCATTTTTATATTATCCAAAACATACAGCAAGAATACATGTTAGTTTGGGCAGGGTTCATGGCTGTAATGTCTAGTCTTGCTCTATTCTTCAGTTCAAGAAGCATTACAGCATTGTGTAATTTGTAAATCTCTATTATTTTTCAACTCTGAAAATTATAGAGAAAATAATGTTTTTCTGTTCTCAGATTAGAAAATCCCTGCTTCTTATCTGCCTAAATCAGGCATCGGTTCTCACTGGCATCAGCCAAAATTATAATCTTCATAAACTAATATAGGTGAATCACTGTTTTGCCTGTTTTGCAGTTATTATCCCAGTTTGTTCTAATCTCTGCACCTCTTAAAACTCATTTTTTATATCTTGTTTTACAAACTGTACTGTAACTCTCTTTCTTTTGTAAAATTGCTGAAAGTCATAGCACTGCCACTGAAACTTAATGGATTTCTTCATTATAATATTTCACTTAGTGTAAGCATAACTAATCTTTTTGCCTTTATTTACATATTTAACTATTTCTGTACTTATATAAGTTTTGTTGCAAGCCATATAAATAATCTGATCCAAAAGGGTCCTTATCAGCAAAAATCCATTAATAGAGAATTACATAAACTCAGTGATTGGTGTCTTGATACTAATATTTAATGTGACACAGAGGCACAGAGGGGCACACTAGTAATTTTAAAGTTATTGAAATAAGTAAGTGCAGCGAACAATGGCACATCTCTTGGTGGGGGAGGTATTAAGAATACTAGCCTTTTTGGTGTTAACAGAATTTCTGCCTATGCCACTTGACAACATCACCCCTGTAATATAGTATTCTCTAATATCAAACACCATCTTTGGAATTACTGTTTTTATAATTTAAATTAATTTAGTTCTCACAGCCTTTTTTGTCTGAATTTGCTAGATCTGGCAGTCAGATTTTGCACTATGCCATTTTTTGGTCATATCTGGCATGTGATAAAAAGAGTTTATTTTATTTTTGGAAGTACTCTACTGTAATATTATATACCCGACTCAGATGTGGCATGATCTCAGAGATGTCATGTTTAGATGAATGTAGAAGCTTCAGTATGTCATGGTGATGTCTGATGGATTTGAATCTTCCTTATATGCTGTATGTGTTGTGTGTGTGCGTGTGTGCGTGTGTGTGTGTGTGTGTGTGTGTGTGTGTGTGTGTGTGTGTGTGTGTGTGTCTGTGTGCATTTGGTCACATAGAACATGGTCATACAGATAAAAAGGGCCTACATCTGCTTAAAACACTGAATCTTGTAATTTGAATATTACCATTTTTAGGAGGTTCTTTGACCCTTTTGTATACTTACCTATCTTTTTTTTCTAAATTATTCGATTCTCTTCTTAATGATGTTACCCATGCAGCAGTAATATAAGATGCATGCATCATAAATTAGCATAACTAAAGTAACTTTTAAAATAGCTGTATCATACATTATTATAACTATATTAACTTTTAAGATATATCAAAATATATTAATTACTTTTTTTTGCTGAAGGTTTAAATTAAAACATTTCAGTTTTGTATGTGATGTAAAATATGAAGCCTGGACTATAAAAATATTCAATTTCATAATTCTTTTTGTAAAAGCATTAAACGGTTAAGCTAGAATTTTATGTATAATCATGATTATTTTTAACAAAGAAGCAGTGATATCAAAGTCAGGCAAGTATATCATTGTCAGCCTAGTGTCTACATTACCTTATTTTTTACTATAAAACCTAATGTAATTACTTGTTTTCTGTTATCCATGATCTGTGTAGATGACTGGTGTGGCGAAGATCAAAGAAAACCTGATATGAAACAGGTAAGTCATATTATCCATTAAGTTTAGTATGTGTACAATCATACCTGCTTTTCTTATTTTATTGTTTTTGAATAATTTTAACTTCAGTCCCTGACTTCCCTGACCATCAATTTCCCAAAAACCATTCACTGACTCATTCCATCTCCCTTGTTTATCTGAATTTTAATATCTCATTTCCTCTCATGGGAAAGTCTCCTCATTTCAGAGGGGAATACATTCATAGTAATTTAATCTTTTCATTCAAAATGTGAATAAAGCACAGTGACTAGTGATCCATAGAAGACCTGGAGTTTTGTTGTGTACATGTTAACTTTCTCCACTGGCTCAAGCCTTTATACAAATGGGCCTGTTATGCAGTATATGCTACCATTTGTCATGCACATGAGTTAGCATCATCTCTTATAATACACACACACACTCAGAATGTAGGTTGACTAAGCAGTGCACACATTGTCACACCTGCGCCATATGCAAGACTCCCATTCTCCAATCACTGTCAGTGTTATAGTGGTGTGTCATATGCAACATTTCCCTTCTCCAATCGCTGTCAGTGTTACAGTGGACCCCACCACATGCCTCCATTAGGATGTGTGGGTTGGTGTCAGCTACCCCTTTCTAACTACTGCGGCTGGCACTTCTGGTGCCTGGGACACTAACGATTCCTGGTTCAGCAGGGCCATAGCCATATGTTATCCTTTTACACGATGGAGTTAGGATGTCTATTGCTTTATTTCTTTATTTAATTGGTAATTTGAATTCCAGAAATGTATACTAAGATTTCATTATGTTCAGAAGTTATATTTTAAATTCTTGTCTTGGTGATAGCAGTGATTTTAATTACATGATTAGATGTATGCAGTGAATGTCTTGAGGCACAGTTTGATTTTATTTCAGGATATATCTCTGATATCTTTGACTATCTGATGAAGTATCAGATGATCCTACCATCATGTAAAGAGAATGCTTCATCACAAAGTTGCATACAGATTGGTGGGAATTACCATTAAAGCAAATAGTGTTTTCCATATGCTAACCATAGTCTATCACGTATATACAATACCTTAGAAATAGTCACTGTGTTATTGGTGGAAGACAGCATTTCAGAGGAAATGCTTACCAAACTAGTAAGCTCAACATTTTGTTATATTTCATCAGAATTCCATTGTAATTGTTTCCATTGTATATTTCTGGAACAGACTGAATCTGAATAATTATTTCACCCTACAGTCGTACAGGAAATGTAATTTACTTAAAGAAACTTGTTTTTAAAATATGAATCAGATGTATAGAAATGATTATTGTTCTTGCATCTACCAAATCCCCTTTTTTCTGAACATGTACCTGAGTATGAATTTTGTATCAGCAGTTCACTTTTGGCTATTATGATTTCATCAGTCCTACACAATCATTCTATCTTTTGCATGTATTCTGAATAGTGTTGAATCATAGGATACTTATGTACTGGATTGCCTAAATTTTTTGCTTTGAAAGTAGATTTTTTTAAATTTGCCTTCATGACTTATTCACTTCTGTGATCCCCGCTGATGCATGAATGAATCACTATTAACTACTATAGACTATATTGTGTCCATGGTGACCGCAGTGGTGCAGCAGTTAGCACTGACACCTCACAGTAAGAGGATCTCTGGTTTGATCCTCAGCTGGGGTGCCTTCTCTGTGAAGTCTGCATGTCTCCCTGTGGTTGCGTGGGTTTTCTCCGGGTGCTCTGGTTTCTTCCCACATCCCAAAGACATGCTGTAGGTGGATTGGACACTCGTAATTGGCCCTAGGCATGAGTGTGTGCATGTGTGTGCCTTCTGTGGAAGGTTGGGTGCCAGGCTGGCAACTTAACACTGTAAAAACTCCACTGCCAATCATGAGCGGACAGGTGATCTGGTGTGGTGACCCCTAACCGGGAAAAGCCAGAAGAAGAAGACTATACTGTGTCCATCTTTAATACATTATTTACAAATTAAAATATGCTTTAAATGCAGTTTCATAATATAGGTCATCTGTTGTTAGATCACATAGACTGCAAATAAAAAAATATCCATTATAATTGACTTAAATATACCCAAGGCCAAAAAATGAGTACCATATAAAGTAAGACTTTCATGCAAATGCTCAGAAAAACAGTCTTGTTCTAAGACTCTAATAAGTATGTGACATGAGCTACTTAAATGCAATGAGAAAATAGGGAACTTATAACAAATGTTATGAACATTTATCTTTCATGACAGTATGCTGGAGTAAAGTTTACATATTGTTAATAGTCTTATAAAAATGACACGTACAGAGATTTCATTCTCATAATTTAACATTACAACAATATTTCCATGAATCACCCATTCTCATACTAAGCAGAAAAAAAGGCAGTCTGTTTTAAAAGGTGCTTAAAAGACACATGAAGTGTAAATGTAGATTTCTAAATCATGGCTTGCTTTTACTTTTCACAGTTCATTTAAAAAATGTATATGTGCAGTGTAAGAATTAAACTGCTTATCTTGATTGTGAATAACTTAGTTTTCTAATAGGAAGAAAAAAATGAGCAAAGAAAGATCATTGAGAAATTAAGTCATTCTTCATTTCAATCAGTGAAGAAAATCGAACTGAAATGTGACTTCTGTTGTTTATAAAACTGATGCTGGAACTCTACATTATCAAACTACATGTCTCACCCTAAGTATAGAGAAAGATATTTATTTTACTTGTGCTGTCTTTATTTAGAACTGGACACCTTTTGAAACCTATGTAGATTTTTATGAGCAGTAGTGCATATAAAATGCTGGAATATTTATTTTCAGTGGTGAAACCAGCGTTCTCTGACCCTGTTGGGGGAAGTAATTTAAAATGCATGAAGACACCATCTTCCCATTTAGAAAAGGTTAAGTTCCCCTAAGCAATAAAAGAAAAACAACCTCTAAAGACATAGCATGGCAGTAAACAGTGGTGGCAACTGACAGGAATTGATCCTTTATTGCTGTGCCTGTCAGGTCTCCAGATTTTATTTCCACCATTTCTAGTACACAGCGAACCGGCAGATAGGTGAAACAGGGGTATGGCCTGAGGGCATTGATACCTGGTGCTCTGACTTTTCTTCAATTAGCCATCCTCTCTACTTGATCATGAGATGTGCTTCCCACTACAGAGTTGGGCACTTGCAAGATATTGATTAGCTATGATGCACTGTCAAATCTGACTGAAACATCTATATGATCAAAAAGGCCTTTATCTGAAACATCATCCTCTGCATGCCAAGAATCTGGAAACCCTGATTAACTCCATTTGT